>NC_091193.1:19295721-19443221 GCF_040958095.1 Procambarus clarkii
TATATATATATATATATATGTCGTACCTAGTAGCCAGAACTCACTTTTCAGCCTACTATGCAAGGCCCGATTTGCCTAATAAGCCTAGTTTTCATGAATTAATTGTTTTTCGACTACCTAACCTACCTAACCTAACTTTTTCGGCTACCTAACCTAACCTATAAAGATAGGTTAGGTTAGGTTAGGTAGGGTTGGTTAGGTTCGGTCATATATCTACGTTAATTTTAACTCAAATAAAAAAAAAATGACCTCATACATAATGAAATGGGTAGCTTTATCATTTCCTAAGAAAAAAATTAGAGAAAATCTATTAATTCAGGAAAACTTGGCTTATTAGGCAAATCGGGCCTTGCATAGTAGGCTGAGAAGTGAGTTCTGGCTACTAGGTACGACATATATATATATATATATATATATATATATATATATATATATATATATATATATATATATATATATATATATATATATATATATATTATATATATATATATATATTATATATATATATATTATATATATATATATTATATATATATATTATATATATATATTATATATATATATTATATATATATATATTATATATATATATATTATATATTATATATATATATTCTAACTCCCGACCTACTTTTTCTTCTATCACATTTAGTAATGTCTCTTTCAGGGACGGACACACAAAGTGTTCATGTATGTGTGGCGCGCAGACTACAGCTGCCCCCCCCCCCCCGCCCGGCCAGACATCCTACTCAGCCAATACAAAACTAATGAAACGTGAGCACTGATAAGGAGTGTGACGTCAAGGTTGGCTCTGCGTGCTGTATTACACTACAGCTCTCCCCTCCTGTACCGGACTTGGCTGTACCCTCGCCGGTAGTGAGCTGCTCCATGCTTTACCACCTTAACTGGATCTCCACTTATCTGGCTATACTTGACAATATTATAGCCCCTCTATATTAAACTACACTATAGCTCTCTATAATATTAGACCGAGCAACACCATTAGCCGTCTCCAGTATACTGGACTGTATTGACATTTTTCAGGTATATTGACTCGCACAATAATCTTCCCTCACTTTGGTCTACTCTACCTTCCCTCTTACACTCGGTGAAAGAACACCTCCGACACCCCTTAAGGAGGTCGTGTGCCGCATGCAAGCAAAAATAATAACTTGAGATTTGGGTTAGATCTTGCCTGGCACCTTCCACCCGGCCAGCAATAACAATACGACAGGTTACATGCCTCAGGAGTGGCTTGTATTGTGTGTGTGTGTTAGAGGCAAACACCCAACAAGACACTCCTGGGAGCATGTTTCTCTAACTTAGCACCACAACTTTTCCCACACCGATATTTGTCAAGAGTGATTTTTAAGGACATAAGAGGTTCAGGGTCGTCCGAGAGATAATGGATATATGGATCTGAAGGGACAAAATTACAACAGATTTCCACCAACTGGAAATGTGAGGCCCAGCCGTTCCTGTTACACCAAACACTCTTAAGTGAGCACACACCAACTCCCCACCCCACCCCCCAGACACACAACTGGAACTTCACCCCCCCCCCCAACCCCACCGCACACACACACACGCGTAAAATAAATGAAAATAGCTGTAGGGAACAAGAGGCCAGATACAAGGTACCATTTGGGAGATGAAATTCTTGAAGAATCGGAGAGTGAGAAAGACCTGGGGGGGGGGGGGGGTTGATATCCCCCCCAGACCTGTACCATGAAGCGGCCGGCTATGCACTCCCGCTAATCTTCCCAGTGGGAGTGTTTCAGGAGTAGTAGTTCTCCCCTGATGTGTGATAAAGCCCACATCAAGAGGATAACATCAGCGGCATATGCCAGGTAGCCAACATAAAAACGGCTTTTAGAAACTTATGTAAGTAATCATTGAAAACCTTGTATACCATATATGTCAGTTCCAATCCTACAGTATGCAGCTCGAGCATGGAATCCGCATGGAGTCAAGCACAAGACTAAATAAATAGGAGAAGGTTCAGATTGATGATTGATTGATGAAGATTAAGCCACCCAAGAGGTGGCACGGGCATGAGTAGCCCGTAAGTGGTAGATTTTTTTGGAGTGAATGTAATCTTTGATCGTGAAAGGCTATGCTGTGTGCTGAACGCTCACTAGTACCCGAGCTGAGGGATATGAGCTACGAGGAGAGACTACGGGAACTAAACCTCGCTGGAAGGCAGAAGAGTTAAGGAAAACATGATCACCACTTTCAAGATTCTCAGAGGAATTGATTGGGTAAATAAAGATAGTTTATTTAACCAGGGGAGGGGGCACATGTACAAGGGGACACAGGTGAAAATTTAGTACCCAAATGAGTCACAGAAACGTTAGAAATATTTTTTTCAGTAGCAGGGTAGTTAACAAATTGAATGCTTTAGGAAGTGATGTGGTGGAAGCAGACTCCATACACAGTTTCTTATGTAGATATGACAGAGCCCAACGGGCTCAGGATTCTGTACACCAGTTGATTGACACTTGAGAGGCTGGACCAAAGAGCCGAAGCTCAACCCCCCACAAGCACAACTAGACCAGTACAAATGCCTTATCTTCACTGCATCACAACGTTCCCAGACACGCTTCCTGACCCACATCCACCAGTTATTTAACAAATCCTCAACATTCACTTTCATATGGCAAAAACTCATTTAATTATAATCTTGGTAGTAATCTGGGACACTGGTCCTGTTGCCCGGGGCGCCAGTGTACCAGCACCATTACTGGTGGGGACCCCTGGCTTGTCCCTCCTCCCCTGGGGGGCTCAGCAACCACCAGGGGGAGGCCACACCATACAATAAAGGCGCTCCAAGGAGGAGCAATAATGGAGCACAACTCCAGCGCCACACACTGATCTACCAGTTCAATTCACCTACAAACCACTTTTAATTTGTACACGAAATTATACACTATATCATCCTGAAACCGTATTATTATTATTAAACACACACAAGACGCGCCCTTCCCACATCATGATGATACAGCCAAAACAATTTATCCACAATTATATTTCAATACTAGACGAGGCCCACCCGACTAAGAGACGACCACAGGCCTTGGATTCTTATCTTGTGCTTTACTGAAGAGCAACACCAAAGTGAACATTTAGAGAGGTAGCCAGCTTTAAGGCGCAATACCCCGGTGGGTCCTACGAGACCGGCCTCACGCCCCCCACAACAAACTTGCATGGGTCATGACACTCTTCACAAATACTCACCACCAACCAGCCCAAGGCCATAATTATGGTACTGTGAGAGACCGTCTTGGTGCCAGGGGCCACGCAGGAGGCACAGCTTTTTTTTTTAGCAGAGCAGAGCAGAGAGCTGAGTGTGGCCGGAGTCGCGGAGCTCTATGTGAGAGCGTTGTAGCTCGATGTCAGGCAACGGGGCCAAGTTTATGTCAGGCAAGACTGTTATTCTTTGAACAATTTAAAATAAATTAATTCAAGATATGAAACATGAACGAAAATGTCAATTACATTAAACACCAAATTTCCTTTCAAATACACGAGACGATATTCTCTTCAATACATACGCCAGCAAGCACACTTTATATAAGAAAGTTAACAGCCAGACGGATCACACAACATACCAAGATATCTTCACTATAGACCGACCAAGATAATAACCTCTACAGCCCCCTCTCCCCTTCCATCAACTATCCACGCACAAATCCACCAATATATGTAAATTATTTCAAGCACAAACCAGATAACTTGATGATCAGTGAAGTGACTGACACTGAATACTGATGGAAGCACGGCGCACACGGCCAGATGAACACCTCTCATACGACTAAGGCTCTTGGGCCCCAGACAATATCTTCGTGGATACTAAAAGACTGGAGGCATTTTTTTATAACGTATAATACATTAATGAAAAGAGAACTACCAGAAAGTTGGAAGACAAGGACAGTGTCAACACACAAGGACAGTGTCAACACACAAGGACAGTGTCAACACACAAGGACAGTGTCAACACACAAGGACAGACAGGAGGCACTTAACAACAAGCTAGTGTCTCAAAGATGCACATCATGCAAGGTGACGGGGAAGGTTGTTCAGGGAGAGGCCAGTAGCACATATGCACAGAAGAGGCTCTTATATTGCGACACCACAGCGGCTTCACAGATGTTATATCTTGCCCCAGAAACCTAATAGAATAGTACGCCCATGCGACCGAAATCTCACGAGAAAGAGAAGGGAGGGTAGACTGCATAGTTTTGTATTGTCTTGGCAAGAGAAGATAGTGAGTGGCGAAATGTCACCACTAGAGTACCACAGGGGTCAGTACTCTGGCCTATCCTATTCCTCATATAAGTAAATGATCTTTCAGGGAGGATAAACTCAATTCTCTCAATGTTTACTGATGCAGAAGTTATGAGGTTTAATTCGGAGAAATTTTCAAAAAATTATAAGATGACAGACAAACTGTCTATAGCGACCAAGTCGCCAAAATACATGAGTGCTATCATCAAGAAAGAAGATGGTGTATAGAGTACCAATATGAAAGGAAGACAGACGCGAGGTGACAACTTACATCTACGTGTCCCTCACCTGAGAGAGGTGAGGTGACACCTGCATACCAAGCACCATGACGAAAAAGCCTTCAACAAAAGAGAAGAACTTGCAGGGATTCATGGATGGCAAACCTCGCAAACTTCACAGATTTCTAAATTCTGTACTAATGAAACACTTGTTCACTAAGAATTATAATGGAGTATTGCCTCGTAAAACTTATGTATATATGATTTATATTGTATTTTCTTAAAAGATAAAAAAAAAACGTGGTCGACAAAACAGATCATGCACACAGTACCAGACATGAAACTAAAAACCGAAGAAGTTGTATAAATAAGCTCGAGTGATGGAAGGGGTTTGGGTGGAAAATAAAGTACCCAAACAACACAGGAGTCACATGAGGGTATAGACTCCCTCATGTGACACCCAAACAACACAGGAGTCACATGAGGGTATAGACTCCCTCATGTGACACCCAAACAACACAGGAGTCACATGAGGGTATAGACTCCCTCATGTGACACCCAAACAACACAGGAGTCACATGAGGGTATAGACTCCCTCATGTGACACCCAAACAACACAGGAGTCACATGAGGGTATAGACTCCCTCATGTGACACCCAAACAACACAGGAGTCACATGAGGGTATAGACTCCCTCATGTGACTCATGTGTTAGTGTTTGTTGAAGACTTATAAATTACGATGAATGTAAACGGCGGCTGAGTGCAAGAACATTGAGGATTACCTCGACGGATTGTAAGACTGGTCCAACAAGTGTTGGCTAGAAATTAACCTGACCATGAACAAGATAATGAAGCAGAGTGCTGGAAAGAAACCCTTCTGAAATCAGAATCCAAAAAAGGGGGTTTATGTCACCCACAGGGGGCCGGTCGGCCGAGCGGACAGCACGCTGGACTTGTGATCCTGTGGTCCTGGGTTCGATCCTAGGCGCCGGCGAGAAACAATGGGCAGAGTTTCTTTCACCCTATGCCCCTGTTACCTAGCAGTAAAATAGGTACCTGGGTGTTAGTCAGCTGTCACGGGCTGCTTCCTGGGGGTGTGTAACAAAAGCAATGCCTGGTCGAGGACCGGGCCGCGAAGACGATAAGCCCCGAAATCATCAAGATAATCTTAACACCAATCGATTGAAAGTTGAGAGGCGGGACCCCGAGCACTAAAGCCAAACCCCAACAAGCACATACGTGATCACACACACACACACACACACACCTGTTACGGGACACCACGAGCGTAGCTCTCATCCTGTAACTACACTTAGGTAATTACACACACACACACACACTACTTTAGACAACCGGCGGCTAGAAAGGCAGAGTCCAAGAGCTAATGCTCGATCCTGCAAGTACAAACAGGCAAGAACACACACGTACATCAACAAACATGAACCGTCAGCTGACGACTCAAGCCACACATGACTCACCAGAGTAAATAAACTTCACAATAAGCAAATAAACACACATTATAATTAATATTACCCATGTATAACTTCTATTATTATTCACACACATAAAACACCCATGATGTAAACATTATAAACCCCAGCACCAACGTCATTATAATAATGCTCCAACACCAACATCATTATAATAATGCACCAACACCAAAGTCATTATAATAATGCTCCAACACCAGTCATTATAATAATGCTCCTACACCAGTCATTATAATAATGCTCCTACACCAGTCATTATAATAATGCTCCAACACCAAAGTCATTATAATAATTCTCCTACACCAGTCATTATAATAATGCTCCAACACCAACGTCATTATAATAATGCTCCTACACCAGTCATTATAATAATGCTCCACCACCACCGTCATTATAATAATGCTCCAACACCAACGTCATTATAATAATGCTCCAACACCAACGTCATTATAATAATGCTCCAACACCAACGTCATTATAATAATGCTCCAACACCAACGTCATTATAATAATGCTCCAACACCAACGTCATTATAATAATGCTCCAACACCAACGTCATTATAATAATGCTCCAACACCAACGTCATTATAATAATGCTCCAACACCAACGTCATTATAATAATGCTCCAACACCAACGTCATTATAATAATGCTCCACCACCACCGTCATTATAATAATGCTCCAACACCACCGTCATTATAATAATGCTCCAACACCACCGTCATTATAATAATGCTCCAACACCAAAGTCATTATAATAATGCTCCAACACCAACGTCATTATAATAATGCTCCAACACCAACGTCATTATAATAATGCTCCACCACCACCGTCATTATAATAATGCTCCAACACCAAAGTCATTATAATAATGCTCCAACACCAAAGTCATTATAATAATGCTCCAACACCAACATCATTATAATAATGCTCCACCACCACCGTCATTATAATAATGCCCCAACACCAAAGTCATTATAATAATGCTCCAACACCAACATCATTATAATAATGCTCCAACATCATTATAATAATGCTCCAACGTCATTATAATAATGCTCCAACGTCATTATAATAATGCTCCAACACCACCGTCATTATAATAATGCTCCACCACCACCGTCATTATAACAACCCCCCATCACCATCCCCACCACTATCCCCCACCACTCCAGCACGTGACGTAACACTGCTGACGCAAGCACCCCCCCCCCCCCCACAGACACTTGCCATCTACCACCACTCAATTACCTCTCCACTACACCAACTTACTGTGCCGGCCACTTAATACACTTTAACGCTAACAATGTTAGCTTCACCGTCAGAGCCTAATTCAGGGAATATATATATGTTATTACAGGTTATATAATGCCTACATCAAGCCGAAGGCAACTTGACTGGAGTTGCCAGATCTGTCACGGGATGCACTCGCCCATCGGGAGACAATGACCGGATAAGTATAGATAGGCGGCCAGCCACGCCGTTCTTCATGCCAGCCTTTAAAATGTAGTATATTTATGATGATTAGGAAGATATGTGATAAGGGAATGAACACACACCGCGTAGAGGCGCGGGGGCGTTGTGTGGAGCATTGGCCGCGTCACCTATGGTATCCCAGCAACCGCAACTCCCCCCCCCCAACCCAACCATCACCCTTATCCCCCCCCCCCCCTATACTGTCTGTCTCGCGCAACTGTACCTCTACCCGCACACCAACCAAAACAAACACGCACGCACATGTCATGGCACAGCCATCAATACTGGTTAATTGCATTAGTGTACCAGTTAATTACACTAACACAGCGTTGGAGAGCGACCATCGTGCAGCGAGCCAAGCCATTACGTTCGGTAATGCAAGGTCGGGCGCCATGAGTCCACGACACAAGGCAGTGAGAACCTAATCGAGAGGAGAGTATGTATACCGCCCCCCGGTGATCACCCCCCACACACGTGTAGATCTTTGGTGATGGTCCATGGCACATGTGAACCTCTAATGGCCCTCCACAACACACTCAGTGCCATTGGAGCATGTATACCCAATTCAATTAATATGTATACCGTCGAGGATATAATATACATTTAGTGAATGTGTACCGAGGAAAACACGTGTATAAATTGTGAAGGAAAATATGCGAAGACAATGGGCTGTAACATGAAATATATATTATTCAAATGCGCTCTTTGGCTAAACTAACTTAGCCCCTCGGCCTGGCTTCGTCTCTCCCGTGCCCACACGCAACACCACCGCGAATTTTGGCTTGCATAAGATCGCTCATCCAGAGTCTCTGTGTGACTACATTGTACCGTTATCGAAACACAGTTCGCGGGGAGCGCGAGGTTGAGTGAGCTCGAGGAACAACTTGGAGGCGTAGCAGCAGGGAAATCACAGTTCTCACTCCCGGGAGCTTACAGGCACCTTGGGGGCGTGCTTACAGGCACCTTGGGGGCGTGCTTACAGGCACCTTGGGGGCGTGCTTACAGGCACCTTGGGGGCGTGCTTACAGGGCACCAGGGGCGTGGCCGCCCAGGGACCCGCCCGCGGAACAACGGGCCCGATTTCGCATCAAATTTGTCACCTGTCTACCCTTTAGTTAGCTCATAATGTATTAATTTTCACCTCGGACACCTCTGGTCATTCCTGATATGTGTGTACCCCTGACGTTAGGTCCTGGTGTATGTGTACTGAATGTGATCGTGCCTAGAGCACGTATACCTCTGGTGTATGTATATCCTTCGTGATTTATATCCTGAAGAATGAATACACTTCGTGAAAGTATATAACCTGACGTATACAATTGGTGTGTGTAAACCTCGGAGAAAATAAACATTTGGTGAATGTATAACCACAGTGACTATTAGTAGGATGTATACCCCTAATGATTGTCCCTGATGTATACCTGTTAATTAAGCATGTCCCATGGCATTAGTATGGCTCTTGCGAGCCCACCCCCGACCCCTCCAGCCCACCCCCGACCCCTCCAGCCCACCCCCGACCCCGCCAGCCCACCCCCGACACCGCCAGCCCACCCCCGACACCGCCAGCCCACCCCCGACACCGCCAGCCCACCCCCGACACCGCCAGCCCACCCCCGACACCGCCAGCCCACCCCCGACACCGCCAGCCCCGCCCACCATGCAGGGAGGTTGGGGCGGGGGGAGGGGCGACGCCGCCATGCACGACCCCGCCAGTATTGATCGGTCGTCTCCGCTGGCTGGGAGGAAGCTACCCTCCGTCGGGGGCGAGTCTCAAACCCGCCCCCGTCTACCTGCCGCCCGCCACAACGCCCACCTCGCCCTCGTTAGCCCTAATTGAGAGTTAGTCTCGTGGAAACTGTGGCCCTTGGCTGGTGCCCGCCCTGCCCGCCCTCCCCTTCCCGCCTCACAGTGGCCACCTTCCGCCCAACTGTTGAATTGTTGACGTGTGGTGCTCACGGCTCGCTAGGAACCAGGTCAAACCAAGTGCAGCAGGTGTTGCAACACGTGAGTTGCACCAGGGCAGGCTTCACCTTGTAATCCCACCCGCCAGACTGACACATTAGCACACTACCTCACTCCTCCCCCACCGTCCCACACCCACGGGGCCTCCCCACCGCCCCACACCCACGGGGCCTCCCCCACCGTCCCACACCCACGGGGCCTCCCCCACCGTCCCACACCCACGGGGCCTCCCCCACCGCCCCACACCCACGGGGCCTCCCCCACCGCCCCACACCCACGGGGCCTCCCCCACCGTCCCACACCCACGGGGTCCCCCCCACCGTCCCACACCCACGGGGCCTCCCACACCGCCCCACACCCACGGGGTCTCCCCCACCGCCCCACACCCACGGGGCCTCCCCCACCGCCCCACACCCACGGGGCCTCCCCCACCGCCCCACACCCACGGGGCCTCCCCCACCGCCCCACACCCACGGGGCCTCCCCCACCGCCCCACACCCACGGGGCCTCCCCCACCGCCCCACACCCACGGGGCCTCCCCCACCGCCCCACACCCACGGGGCCTCCCCCACCGCCCCACACCCACGGGGCCTGCCTCCGAGGGCGGCTGCCATAACCACTGCGCCTCCACCATCTCGTCTGCTGCATACAGATCATTCCAGACTCCAAGATGGCGAATGCAACAATCGGGCGTGATTGTGTGGCTTGAGGAATGTGTGTCACGAAACTTTACTGTATGAAAAGTACTTTTCCAAAGGAAGTAAAAACTTGTTAAAGTGTTGATAAACACAACAACAACCACCAACTCCAGCAAACAACCAATATAACCATGGGCAATGTTCAAATAGTCGGAACACAAGATTATTGTTAACTTTGTAACGCTGTACATGGGACGCTCATACTTGCTCGCCCACACCGCCCACAGCCAATAGTTCCCCGGCGCCCACCACCACATCCACCACCACACCCACCACCACACCCACCACCACGCCCACCACCACACCCACCACCACACCCACCACCACGCCCACCACCACGCCCACCTCCACACCCACCACCACATTCGGTCTCACCAATTTGCATACCAGTCTCCATTTCCATTCCAGAAAAAGCCACAGTTAGTGTTGTGCTGCATGTTACAAGAGCAGTGTGAGAAGCGCGGGGCATGGGTAGTGGCGGGGGCGGGGCATGGGTAGTGGCGGGGGCGGGGCATGGGTAGTGGCGGGGCATGGGTAGTGGCGGGGGCGGGGCATGGGTAGTGGCGGGGGCGGGGCATGGGTAGTGGCGGGGCATGGGTAGTGGCGGGGGCGGGGCATGGGTAGTGGCGGGACATGGGTAGTGGCGGGGGCGGGGCATGGGTAGTGGCGGGGCATGGGTAGTGGCGGGGCATGGGTAGTGGCGGGGGCGGGGCATGGGAAGTGGTAGGGGCAGGGCATGGGTAGTGGCGGGGGCGGGGGCCATGTACCCCTTGCCTCATCCTCATGAGGAAACAAACTGTCAAGTCTTCACAAATAGTTTGAAGTCGTCCATTCGTTTCTCGTTCACTTCTTTTTTTTTCCTCTACTTTATTTTTTATTTTCTCCTGTCCGCTATGTCAATCCTATTATTCCTTTCCTAGTCACTTGGCGCATCCCGACATGTGACTGCCGGCAGCAGACCCACAGAGCTGGGTCACCGCCACTTACCACCGCTATACCCAAGTCAATTTTATCATGTTGACCAGACCACACACTAGAAGGTGAAGGGACGACGACGTTTCGGTCCGTCCTGGACCATTCTCAAGTAGATTCTTATTTACATTTATCCTCCAGTTATTCAACGTTATGTTTCACAACACAATTTATGTTGCCTACTACTTATCATAGTAATGTTAAACTCATTAATTAATTATGTAAATCATTTGGACAACTATTTGCTTCAACCTTGTGCCAACTATACGATTAATTATTTAATTATGAAAATCATTTGGACATTAATTGCATCAACGTTATGTAACGTGTAATATTAAAACAATAATTAATAAATTTATTCAAAAACCCATTCTGGATTTTGCTCATACAGTACCTCCGAAAATAGCAAACACGGACTCAAACTGGTGAATTTTATGAACCTTCAAAATAAAGGATGCCGTTCCCAAGATCCTATTACTCAAATCACTAGTGATATCTCGCCTGGAATACTGAGCTGTACACTCTCTACAATGTATACTGTGTACATTAATGTAAAACGTCTAAAATGCGTCTTAAGTAACTTAGAATGCATTTCTTTCAACGGAGGAGAAAGATATCACGTAACATATACAAGGAAGATACTAAAGGGGCAGGTCCCTAATCTGCCCAATAGTACGCCTTGTAGCTACAGAGTGGGGATCCGGGATCAAAGGACCCACCACGACCAGGCCTCCCAGTTCGTCGTCTGGTCAACAAGGCTGTTGGACGCGGCTGCTCGCAGCCTGACATATGAATGACAGCCTGGTTCATCAGGTATTCTTTGGAGGTATCTATCGCGTTATCTCTTGAACACTGTGAGAGGCCGGCCAGTTACGCTCCTTATAGGTCGCGGGAGAGTGTTGACAAGTCTTGAACCCGTGATGTTGACAGTTCCCCCTCAGCGTACCTATTGCACCTCGGCTAAAGGTTTACAAGCCTCGCCCACCTTACTAACTCTTGATGATGAGGGCAGGATGGTGACCCAGGGGACGGTTCCACACACTCACCACACTACACCTACAGATAGGACTACTGGAAAAGAAGGGTGGAGACGGGGTCACAGAGAGCGGGGAGAGGGGCAGGTAGGGGGGGGGGGCATCCATCTCTGGGGAAAGCCTTCAGATTATTTTCGCAGATAACTATGACAGAAGGTGCTAAAAGAATCCAGATAGTTGCCATCCGTCCTTCCACCAGGTAAGAGCTACCTCCACAGGTAGACGATATCACGTGTACCATCGCTGAAGGGTCCAAGGGCTTCCTGCGTAGACACAACAAGTAGCAGAAGCGTACATGAACAATTCTGAGGCGTCTCAGCTCCGTAATAACGTCCCCAAAGCTACATTAATGTCCTATACGCGACAAGTAATTTGATTTCATATTTACAAAATATCTGCCAAACTTGTTAATTAAAATAACAATAAACTTGTTACAATACTGCCTACTTTCCGTACAGACCCGGCCAGTAATGGACCCGCGCGTCTACCCGAACAAGTGGCGCCAACCAAGGCTGGAGGAGTGAAGATTAATCCCAAGGTATTTATTGTGCCATGGTAATTATAATACCTGATTTGGAAGGAATCCTCAAGGTGTGCTTAATGCTGCTGTCTGGGGACCACGAACATGCACACAATACTTAACATGCCACAGTTAAGGTGGGGCTTACAATGATGCATTTACACCTTGCACCAGTTTGGTTAAAATGTCTTAAAAAAACATGAAGCCACTGTAAACACTGCTCTCGGTAAAATACAGGACACACTCACGTAGACACTATTAAAGTGAACGTAGTCTTCCGTCTAAGTAAATCATCATCAACCAGCTGGACGAAACGTCTCTTGAATAGTAAGGTAATTAGGATAAAGTCCTCAGCCAGGATAACTATGTAACTCAAGGGATGCGAGGATGGAGTGAAGGAACGGTGCCCAATCACCTGAACCATTGGAAATCGAAATGGGACTCTGCAAGGAGTAAACCCTTGGTTTTGTCAATCAGCAAGTAGATGGAAAATAAGCCTGAACACTAATGGTGCGCCAGGATGGAGGCATTCCAGCGGGGCCTGGCTGGGTTCCAGGCGCTCAGGGAAAACCTCCCAAAATATTAGAAATCGGAAAATGGCTTTTAACAGACATGAAAAGCAATTAAGACATGTAAAATGTTATCTGTTTTTAGATGTGATAGTAGTAGGCATCCATCAGTCTCGGGAGACTATGGAGTTGTGCTCTGGTTGTCGGTCTGGAATGGCCGCTCCAGGGCGCAAAGTAGGTTGATACGGGAGAGAAGCTGTCACCCATGCAGCACCCATATCCCAACTTATATATATATACACAAGGGTCCGGGTAGTACAGTCTTGTTCGTTCTCGACGCACAATCGAGAATTCCGTGCTAGCTGGCCACACTAGACCTCATCTTTCTCAGTGTTCATCTACCTACGCCAGACTCGTACACCACCTGTGCTGCCACAACCCTGCAGTAGTGAGGTGTTGTGTTGCGACACAGGACATGTCTGGGGCAGCACGGGGTAGTTATTGGTGTGGCGTGAACACCTGGCCCACCACCTGTGGCATCTAGGGAATTTGGCGGCGGATTCGCGTAATCCCTTCCCCCCTTCCCCTCCCCCCCCCTCCCACACAACCTCCCTACTACTAGTCTTGTGCTCCCCCCACCCACACCCACCCCCCAGCACAACATAGGAACGTATGAATACAGAAAACTGTAAGTCTATTAACCCATGCGGGCAATTGTAATTCATTATAGCCAACCAACGTGTCTAACCTGCACTTGATATTTGTGTGGCCCGCCTCCTGGTCCCCAGCGGCGACCTCCTCCTCCTCCATAAAGCTCCAACACTACTTCCAAACCTGTATTTACCCACCGTATTTACTGTATTTTTATTACGAAGCACTGAACATGTATACAACTCTACGGAAAACAAAACACCAGATTTCAGTGTAAGAAAAACAAAGGGGATGGCCGCGACTGGCCTATGGTACTCGCATATTCCCCATGAATCATCTTGGAAACTTCCATTAGGCTAGCCCCAAGCGTCTGGCCTATTTCAAAAAAGAGCAAAGCACCCCCCCCTCTCCCTCCCCCCATCTCTCTCTCTCTCAGACACAGACAGACAGACAGACATGCACAAGGGCGCTGGTGGCAGAGTGGACAGCACGCTGGATACATAATCCTGAAGTCCAGGGTTCGATTCCCGGCGCCGGCGGAAACAAAAATGGGCAGTCTTTTTTCACCATAATGCTCCTGTTACCTAGCAGTAAATAGGTACCTGGGTGTTACCGTTCCCCCGTGGCGGGCACGGGGCCTCACCCTGCCCAGCCATCCTGCCTCTACGCTTTATCTTCCAATTTGCATTACCTCTCTCAATCCCCGACTGTCCAAGTAGTTGGGCACCACTCCATCCCCCTCCCCTCCCAAACCCTTATCCTGACCCCTTCCCAGTGCTATATAGTCGTAATGGCTTGGCGCTTTCCCCCTGATAGTTCCCTTCTCTCAATCTATTGGTCCAATTGCAGCAGAAAATATTGATTTAGTTTGTAATTAAGATAAGGTGATGGTGATGGGGTGTGTGAAGAACATGGGGATGATGGGGTGTGTGAAGAACATGGGGATGATGGGGTGTGTGAAGAACATGGGGATGATGGAGTGTGTGAAGAACATGGGGATGATGGAGTGTGTGAAGAACATGGGGATGATGGGGTGTGTGAAGAACATGGGGATGATGGGGTGTGTGAAGAACATGGGGATGATGGGGTGTGTGAAGAACATGGGGATGATGGGGTGTGTGAAGAACATGGGGATGATGGGGTGTGTGAAGAACATGGGGATGATGGGGTGTGTGAAGAACATGGGGATGATGGAGGTGTGTGAAGAACATGGGGATGATGGAGTGTGTGAAGAACATGGGGATGATGGGGTGTGTGAAGAACATGGGGATGATGGGGTGTGTGAAGAACATGGGGATGATGGGGTGTGTGAAGAACATGGGGATGATGGGGTGTGTGAAGAACATGGGGATGATGGGGTGTGTGAAGAACATGGGGATGATGGGGTGTGTGAAGAACACACTGCGAGAACTTGACGCACGACTTACCACAGTTCGTTCTGGTTGACCAAATCGAGGAAGAAAGCAAGAACATCACTGCCGGGGTTGATGGTGCTACAGTCTTCACTACACATGATGGCGGGCGGCCCACGCAGGGCTGCCTTGCCCTCACATACTTCACTAGTCTGCTCCCTCAGCCGCACACCACCACCACCACTCCTCTCACTCACCTCAGCCAGTTTGCTGTGTTCACTAACTCCCCAACACACACACACAGGCAGGAAGCGAGGGGTATGCGGCTGTGACGGCTCCTTGAGCTAGTAAACTTGAACTAGAGGTGTTAGACCCACGAAGATTATGACTAGTTCTCCGAGACACTTGGCACTACTCCCAGCCCGTACACACGCACACTACCGGGTAACGCTACAATCTGCACACATATATCACGTTTTCACTTCTTGAAAAGACACTTCCGAATATCGCTGAGCTTCACTGTCAACATGGCGGCTCCCCTGCAAGTCTTGACGAGACTGACAGACTAGTAATTTTAGGTTTCAACTCTCATGGTTCCAGCGAGGCCGTTATATATTCTACTTTTTCCTTTAGTTCGACATTATTATCGTTTGTGTTTCACCGGCCGTGACAGGTTCAGCTGGAGTACGCGTGTGCTACCGGCGGCTGCCGCTGAGTAAGTGTGTGGGGATGGCAAGGGCTCGGGTCCAACACAAGAACTTCCCCTCACATTATTTTAAGGGTCAGCACAGCGCCTGCCAGTAAGTGGAACTCTTACTTCACCTCACATGTGTTCGCTCTTTGGTTTATATCCCAGTCGCACCCAACTTTTTGTCAGAGTCGAGTTGAATTGGCGCGCCCCGTGTCCTGTGTACCCGCGAATACCCTCATAATTCAGGTCAAGGCTGACGGAAGAGCGATTTAACAAAATTGAATGATTGAGTTAGTGTCCTAATTGGCGAGGCTTGGAAGTGGGAGTCGTGGGGTGGGGGGGGTAGGGGGGGATGGCGTCACCCGGTAACTGTCTATACTTGCCGGGTTTCTCAGAAACAGATTAGCTGGCCTACTCAACTCAGGGAAATGTGTTTCACCGGTCTGGGGAAGAGATTATGCTTGGTTGGTAGACATATGAAATATGTATTTTCGTATGTCTATTAATGGCCTTTCGGCTCATGGGAGGCAGCTCCTGTTTACACCAAATCACACCTAGTCCTATATTTAGCCTACGTTTGAAGCCACCAAATATTCCACCATTGAATGTGTGACTTGATAATCTCTCTCTTAAATCAACGAGACAATTTACAAACCAGACTTGCCTCCTCTACTTCCCAGGTGTAAAATTGTCAAACTTTAACGCATCCTTTTGCGTTCAGTTTTGTCTTAAAATTCGTAAAAGTGTATTAATATTGCCAATCAATTCAGCCACTTGAACGTTTCAATCCTATAACCCCATATCATCCTTCACAATGCCTTAAGATGTTGAGAGGCTGTGGACAAGGCGATATCGCTTTTTAACGGATTATTAAACCGCAACAAAGCTAAGTCTCAGAACATCGAAGAAAAGAAATACAGCATCTAAGTTGTATTCATACAATGTTGGTTTTATTTGTTAACACCAACTGTTGTTGTTGTTATTAAAAACGTTTCTTGCAATGAACGGCATTCTTGAAGGACATCATGCTTCGTAACATTAGAACATAAGGATTTTACACACAGAAATCACACTAACGTGATGCATCATATGAACAAATCCACAAGGGCCGTGACGAGGATTCGAACCTGCGTCTGGGATGCTCCCGGACCCAGGTTCGAATCCTCGTCACGGCCCTTGTGGATTTGTTTATAAGGATCTTATTATGCTTTCACATGCATTGTTCATTTCTTCCAACCTTTTGAAGTGAGAGGAGTGTCAAGCCTGACCTCGGGGCCGGGGAGTAGAAGATCTCCCAGAACCCCATTAAGCAGCAGAGGTCACGACCTCTCCGCAGGGTGCAGTCGCACCTCCACAGATCTCCAGTATCAGCTAATGATACTGGTAATGGCTCCAAAGGGCCACCACTTACGGGCTATTCATGCCCGTGCCACCTTTTGGGTGGCTTAATCTTCATCAATCAATCATTAAGCAGGTCATTCATTAGCCCAACCACTTGGGCTGGAGTTTTCCTTCATACAGGTCGCCGTTCAATCCCCGACCGTCCAAGTGATTGGGCACCATTCCTTCCCCCCTCCCGATCCCAAATCCTTATCCTGATCCCTTCGAAGTGCTTTATAATCGTAATGGCTTGGCGCTTTCCCCTGATAATTGTACCCCCCTCTTCCCGACCTTAAGCACGTGTTGGCCTCATTACCAGAGGCTGTGCTCCTTTTGGGCGATTTTAACTGTCGGCGTGATGGTCTGTGGGGCCGTGTTGTGATAAACACCAGGCGAAGCTTTCTTCAACCTTTGTCATCTCTTCTTCTCTCTCTCTCTCCTGAATTCTGGTGTTGTCAACACTCGTGTTGACTCTCACTCTTTCTTGTGTTTATCTTTTATCTCTGTTCGTCTTCTCTTTATTTAGAGTTACATGGAGGGTTCTTGATGTTCTTCACTGTTACCATAACAGTGACCATTTCCCCACCCTCCCCCCCCCTCCTTCCCTAAGTGGCACTTGGCCACCTACAATATAGCTAAAAGAATTTCTACTAATTTATAAAGAATATAAATTACGCTTTTTTTTCTCTTCAGACTGGGATATTTCCTAATGCCTGGGACTGCAGCGCATTTTTATCAGATTGGTCAACGCCTTTAAAAACGCGCGGTATTGGGCGAGAGGACGGGCCGGGATACCATAGTTAATCCCTGGAATTAGAAACAGTTCTTAAGTAAGATTAAAACAGTTTAATCTCTTACGGGCTATTCATGCCCGTGCCACCTCTTGGGTGGCTTAATCTTCATCAATCATCAAGCAGTTAGTTTAATTTAGTCTCTAGACAAGTGAAGTTATGGGTGACATGACGGAAGTGCATGAGTGCATGAATGGGCTTCAACTTCAACAACTTCCTAGTAGCACGGGCTATGGTGAGCCCGTAGTGGACTTACCTGCCACAGGAGCGGTGCCGACGAACAAGTGGGATATTAATAAGGTATTATGTCAACACAACAGATCAGGAAACAACGGATATAAATGGTATAAGTTTAGTAATAGGGTTGATGATGTATGGAACAAATTAGCGGGGAACACAATAGAACAGACGTGGGCTCGCTGGGTTGTTTCAAGCGTAGATTACACACACACACACACACACACACACACACACACACACACACACACACACACACACACACACACACACACACACACACACACACACACCACACACCACACCACACACCACACACTAATCAATGGAATAATAACCCACTATTTTCAAAACACAAGATACGTGATTGGAATATTTCAGCCCCAAGCCGGGACCCTCTTCAGCAATTTCCTTAACACTTCTCTTAATACAGACAATAGTACGAGGGCGTGTGAACGGGAGGCAGAGATGAACCACCAGGTGAAATGATAATTCCGTTCAAGAGAAGGCGGGGAATAGGCAAAGTGCTTGAGACACTTCACCCTTTACTGGGTGAAGGAAGAACAACAGAACAAGACTATGCGTCTCAGAATGTTCGGTAATATGTTTATTGTTTGTGATGTGTGTCTATGGGAGCCGGTCGGCCGAGCGGACAGCACGCGGGACTTGTGATCCTGTGGTCCTGGGTTCGATCCCAGGCGCCGGCGAGAAACAATGGGCAGAGTTTCTTTCACCCTATGCCCCTGTTACCTAGCAGTAAAATAGGTACCTGGGTGTTAGTCAGCTGTCACGGGCTGCTTCCTGGGGGTGGAGGCCTGGTCGAGGACCGGGCCGCGGGGACACTAAAAGCCCCGAAATCATCTCAACATAACCTCAAGAAGATGTATGTATGAACACGATATACTTAACGGGGTGAGAATAGCTTGAGCTACCTCATCCCTTTGTGTGTATTTTACCTCAGTAAACTTATTTCAATTTCAAGACTATGCGTGCTAGTGCCTTTACAAGAATGTAAGAACTCTTGCACATTGTATTAAAAAAAAAAATAAGGTTTTAACCAGTTGGAAACACAACCCAAAGAGATGTAAACAAATACTTGAAATTCAGTGACAGTCGTAGGTATGTATCGGGGAGGAGGCAGAACTGCGTGAACCAATTTTCATTCAAAGTGAATGAATGAAGAGCAAGCGCATTATTGCTTGCTACAAGTGAAACTCCAATACATTACAACGGAATTCAAACGACAACAAACCAATGTCGACTGAAAACTTGATGATACAAACAATGAAAGGCACAGCTTTAGGGAGAAAACCACTTGTCAACTCACCAACTTGTGTACGTTTGTGAGGTGTATGTGTATGTTTGGTGCGTGGCTGCTCAGACACATGTTAATTAAGGCGGGGAGCGCCTGGCACTCACAGTACACGTAAGCTAAGAGGCACACACAGCTGGCAGACGGCACCATGTAACCTTGGCGCCGCTGGGCGAAAGGCAACACCCGTCTGGAGAGTTCAGAGAGTCAGTGCCACAGTTTTGGCCCTCCCCCGCTGGCCCGCTCCCTCACACGCCAACAAATAAAACTGCCTCATAATACCCAATTTTAGAGCCGGGGAATGTGGTGGTCATCTGGCAGCAGCCAAAGATTAATCTCAAGTGTATGCAGGGAGGCTGCCAGCCTGGAATGACAGAGTGCAGGCAGCCCGTGAAACACCAGGCACACGAGCCACACCACCACCAGTAACGCACCAAGCAGTAGTCACACCACCATCAGTAACGCACCAAGCAGTAGTCACACCACCACCAGTAACGCACCAAGCAGTAGTCACACCACCATCAGTAACGCATCAAGCAGTAGCTACACCACCACACAAGACATTTTTAGGCTCAGGAATCTGTACACCTGTTGATTGACGGTTGAGAGGTGGGACCAAAGAGCCAGAGCTCAACCCCCGCAAACACAACTAGGTGAGTACAACTAGGTGAGTACAAGTAGGAGCAGCGTTACTAGACATAATGGAAGTGACACCATTTGCCATAACTGCGGGAACACCAAAGCTAAATCACTAACTACGCTCACTAACGGCCCAACATCGATGTACAGTAACAGAGCGCTCGCAACAACAACAGAGAGGGGCAACAGAAACAAAAGGAACGTTAGGACTAGTCAAAGGTAAGACGGAAAATAGTGCTTAGGGCAGGGGCGACAGAAAGCCAAGCACACATATGGCCTGACAACAGGGGCACCGACAACAGGGGGCGCCAACAACAGGGGGCGCCAACAACAGGGGGCGCCAACAACAGGGGGCGCCGACAACAGGGGCACCAACAACAGGGGGCGCCAACAACAGGGGGCGCCAACAACAGGGGGCGCCGACAACAGGGGCACCAACAACAGGGGCACCAACACCACCAATACCATCATTAACACCAGTACCGCAGGGCAAAGCAGAATGAAAGAACTAGACCTGTGTGAAGAAGTAGATCACTTGCTATCTTAAATGTGTATTAGTGTGCGCACAGCGCCATTTTGAGAAGTGGAAAATTGTATCCCTCACGGTGAAAACGCCTGTGTAACACCGGGACAACTACGGTGTGTGTATGGTGGCATGATATCTGGGTGACCAGGACACAATAGTGTACGTGTATAGTGTGAGGGGGTCGGTGGATGGCAGGGCTGGGTGTGGTGTCCTAATAAGGTATTTTTTTTTCTACCACAGACGCGGCCACACATTTACAATGCTAACCAGCATATATACAGTTTCTTCTGTCCTCCATGGACAGGGTTAGAGATGTGTTAAACATATAGTTCAAGGGTTTATTGAACAATCAACCACAGAAGGTGATTCGGTGCTTTTAAAATGCTACGCTAACCTACGTACGTAAATACATAAGATACACAGATTTACGTCTGCCCTACATAAAGTGTTCGATGTGTCTTTTACATAGTGTCATTAATGTGCATTTACAAAGGTGAAATGTAATTCTGATAGGTATACACTGAGTTTGGGACTGTGGACAGGAAATTTGAACTTCGATTTAGTAATTATAAATCATCCACACAAGCTGAACTGCAAACCATTCTGGCTGGTTTAGAGGAAGTACGCCAAGACGAAAAAGATGTTTTCATATTTGTCGATGGCCGAGCACTTGAGTCTTTAAACAGTCGAAATCCAATCTTCATGTCCATAGCTGAGATTGTATGAAAAGGATAAATGAAATACAGCTAAAACGTCACAAACTGAATTTCATGAGGATTCCATCTTAATGTTGGAATCATTAAAAGAAGTTCCTGTAAAATAGTCTAATAGGGGGTTCAGGGGTTGTGTTAGTTGACTCTTCAGAGGTTGCATGGCGTTTCACCTTCCTTTTTATGTCTTCAACGAAACCATTGGAGAAGCCGTTGTTGACTAGGACCTGCCTTACCCTACACAGTTCTTCATCGACTTGCTTCCATCCTGAGCTGTGGCTCAGAGCACGGTCGACGTACCTCATCCGTACGAGGTGACGGATGAGCTGGCCAAACGCGCCACAACAAGACCGCAAGTTGACATTTAATGTGTTTTATCCACGAAACAAATAAACAAAATAATTAAGAAATTTTCAAGCTCAGGCATTAGTGGCGAAGAAAGGTATAACACACGAGAGAAGTCAAGCTCTGCAACACTACATGTGAGTAACAACACTGTTATGACCCACAGCAGCAAGACCAGGTCTAACGGGTGACCAGTTCACTAGTAGCCGAGTATCTCATCCTAGCAGTCAACTGGCTGCTCCTAAATGACGACAACAGGACAAGCAAGGCCCTACTACACCGCGTTTCAGCGGCCAACACCACACCTCCACTACACCACAGCCATATCCCACCACACTACATCAACAGATACAAGGCCAACCCCAGCCACTGTTACCCCCAGAAATGAAATTACTCGGCACCACTCCTGTGCCAGGTTAGTCCACCACGGGCTCACCATAGCCCGTGCTACTTGCCCCGCTCCTGTGCCAGGTAAGTTACGGGCTCACCATAGCCCGTGCTACTTGGAATTTGTTCCGAGTAGCTGAATCTATAACAATAACAACAACAACCACTGTTACGGCAGAACAGTTACAGCCCCGCTCCTGTGCCTGGTAAGTCTACTACGGGCTCACCATAGCCCGTGCTACTTGGAACTTTCTGTTCCGAGTAGCTGAATCTAAAGCAATTTTGTAATTAAGAATGTCACTGGCATGCTCCCTGGTGCCAGGTGCTGGGGGGGGGGGAAAGGGGGGGGATATAGCAGGATGTTTAAACTCCAAAATTAACTCTTGGTCAAATTGGCTGCCGATATCAACTTTTAATGCTAAATTTAGCCTGGGAATACAACACATGCCGGGGTCGACCCCCGCTGGTCCACGTGTCTGGGAACCACTTCATCAGTCCTCGCAACCCGCCCCTTATCCTGCTCTGATTCACATTCAAAGCGCTATATTGTCATCAGCATACAAGAACAAAAGAATTAGGGAAACTAGAAGGGCCCATTGGCCCACACGTGGCCACTCCTGTTTACATCCACGCAAACTCACTCACATATATATGTCGAGCCTACGCTTGAAATAATCAAGTGATCCATATTTTATTAATTATTATTATTATTATTATTATTATTATTATTATTATCTCCCTGTCCTGCCCAGTCATCGGTTAGTCACTCCTAATTCTTCGCCTTTCTACAGAATATTAATTAAGCTTTATAAATTTCTCTTCAATACACAGCCTCGCTCCTGTGCCAGGCAAGTCCACTACGGGCTCACCATAGCCCGTGCTACTTGGAACTTTTGTTCCGAGTAGCTGAATTGAACAACAACTTTCTCTTCAATGCAATGAAGTGCAGCTCAACGCTTCCCCATTAGTAGGCCTGGTCACGGGCCTGGTCAGAGACCGGGGAGCGAGGACATTGATCCTCGGAATCAACGCAAGGTAATGACAAGGCATTATGGGCCAACTGGGCTGTTGTGGTGCTTCTTAATTCATATTTACATTAGACCTTGTCTCCACTGTTCCTCATAATCCATTTTTTTCCTATACTTTGTCCTAGACAGTTTAACAGTTTTAGAGAAGCTTTCCCGTCCTTAATACGTTTATCCATTTAGGGTCACGATTCAGTCCGTCCTCCTACGGTTGTCGAACGTCAAGGAACTGTCGTACTAAAGTGCCCTCTCCTAACCTACCAGGTGACCCAAAAGAGAAAACGGGGACAGTATGTCAATTTCACGAGCCACTTCTATTTTTCTAGCACGACGTTTTGGCTTTAGGTAAAGAATGCGTCAAAAAGCGACGCTATTAGCAGGACGGGTTGCACGATTATACGTCCAAACTGATTAATATGGAATATAAAGAGATGTAATCAAAATTTTGTGTGTGTTATAGAACTCATCCACTCAGTAATGGAGAGGCAAGCCACCTGCTACAGGATCACGTTACCTGTGAAGGGTAAGGCCAGCTTCCGTACTCCAGTTGGCCCAATCTAACTTCTCCGATAAATTCATTGATACACTGTAACTTAACCCAGCACTAGGTGCTTCCATCACCTCCGGTATTCTTATTTTCTTCGTGATGCCTGGTTCAATATAATCATATAATTTTGGCACTTTTTCTCACTACTGTGACGACTTGAAATCTCCCTGGCGGACTCTTAACTTGGTTAGTGTTTACTGGGCGGTACTGTCTTAGGGTGTTACTTCAAGCCCTCGTACAGACGGTTGAGAGTGAAGAGCACGAGCCTAGGGTGTTAGGATGGTGGTGGTACCATATGGTGCTGAAGGCGGCATGTAAACACCAGCCGCCCACCACCCAGTCTATGGTGGGTGGCCAACATTAAAGTTAGCCGAGTGACAGGTCCCGGAGGTGCCAAGTCGGCGACCCACATGGCTAATGATGTCGGCGACCTTCACCCTCCAGCTGCAGTGGGGCTGCCCACAGGCGGGACATGGCTCAACTGGCACAAGCCCCCCACCACCACTCCATATTCACACTCTCAACACCCATTTAAGATACCCCTCCATCACCACTCTACCCCCACCCCCTCTTTACCATACATCCAAACTTGCCTCAACACTCAAGGTCGTTCTTGTAGTAATTTGGACAAGCGGGACAAGCGTCTTCCCAGGAGACACACGAGGGCTGTGTGCTGACACACACAGCCACGACGGTCAAGAACACGCCCGCGGGCCAACTGGGACACAACATTGACAAGGACGCACAAACCACACCGGCGATTTTGCCTAAATCTGAGGATTTCGATTAAGTCTTATTAAAGTGAGGATAATGCTGGTATTCACTGTCACGCAGGACAGAGGGTCATACATAAGACAATAGGTCTAAACTGCAGGCGGAAGTACATATATATCATGGTTACAATCAATGTTTTATATATGGTGGGGTGAGGGAGGTAATGTAATAACCCTCTCACTGCGTAAGGTGGGCAGAAATGTATGATGCATGTGAAAGCATCGACTTGTGAGAGCTTGGTCTAACAGGCTGTTGGATCACTGTGTTCTTTAAAGGTATGGACTCCTGATATGATTACTCCCAGATCTTTTACAATGCCTTTTCATTCTATAATGTAATTTGGCTGCGTTTTAATGTGGTTTCCGTTTCTTCCACAACGGCGGAGCTTGAACTAATTAATCTTCATTAAACATCATATCATTTTCTGGCGGCCCATTGAAAGACCTGATTTACATCAGATTGGAGGTTCACTGTGTCCTCTATGTTGTCTACTCATAAAAACTCTCATGTCATCAGTAAAGGATAATACGGTACAGTGGTTTGTGTTCTTGTCTATGTTACTACTATAACTTACCATATGTACTTCCATTTGAGGAGGAGGGGCTGGAAGATATATATAAAGCACAGCAACAACATAAGTTCTGACCTACCCCCCCCCCTTCCCCCCCTTAATTGAACTTCAATACAAGTAAAAATCCTCTCAACAAAAATGGCAGTCCGGGTAAGCATTTAAGTATCGATCCATTCATCCATTATTACATCTATCCATACATCCAACAACTGCAGTAGACATTAGGCAGCCTGTGGTCAAACATGGGCCCCCCAGCCCTCCATGCAACAGTGGGGAAGTGGGGTGCAGGCAGTATAGGGAGCAGGAAGCGGGGGGGTGCAGGCAGTGGGTGGGGAAGGGGGCAGGAGCAGTGTATGGTCAACCCCCGCCGTGACGTACTTCATGAGACTTGATAATTACTAACGCGACTCAGGGTGGGAGGCTGCCCCCCAGCAGTACGCCTGCCACGCTCCCCGCGCTCAGCTTCTCAACTCGCGGACTTAATTATAATTTCGCCCGCACACACGCGTCTTCATGCACGCGTGTTCATGCACGCACGTTCATGCACGCACGTTCATGCACGCCGCATACTCACGGGCTCACATGTAAGCGCTGGCATGTCTCCACAGAGCACACGTGCATTACGTTAATTCCCAAAATTTGTAAAGGTGAAAACATGAGGTGTCGATCAATACCTCCTTGACTACGGCTGAGCTGAGAGCGATCCCATGGAGCAGGAGACAGGGGGGTGGGGGGGGAGGGGGCACAGGAGGAGGAAAGAGCAGGAGGAGAAAGACGGTGAAGACTGAGCCAGTGGAGGCAGAGGAGGTACTGATGAAAGAGACATTCACGAGGGGCAAAATATCTCAAAACTGCGCAAGGATTGATTTTGTTCATTTACTATGCGCCCCCGTACCCATCCCGTTGGCGCAAATGGAAAAGGTTACGGCGTAACTGATCAAGGGAAGGCGCAGTACGGAAAATAAGCTGGCATTAGCAAAGGAACGATACACTGAACAATAGAAATGAATTGTCAAAGACGCCAACCAAAATGTGTGTATGTTTCCAAAGACCCACTGATCAACACACCCACTGGTGACAAACCTTCCACAAAGACCCACTGATCAACACACCCACTGGTGACAAACCTTCCACAAAGACCCACTGGCCAACACACCCACTGGTGACAAACCTTCCACAAAGACCCACTGGTGACAAACCTTAAACAAAGACCCACTGGCCAACACATCCACTGGTGACAAACCTTTCCCAAAGACCCACTGGCCAATACACCCACTGGTGACAAACCTTCCACAAAGACCCACTGATCAACACACCCACTGGTGACAAACCTTCCCCCAAAGACCCACTGATCAACACACCCACTGGTGACAAACCTTCCACAAAGACCCACTGATCAACACACCCACTGGTGACAAACCTTCCACAAAGACCCACTGATCAACACACCCACTGGTGACAAACCTTTCCCAAAGACCCACTGGCCAACACACCCACTGGTGACAAACCTTCCACAAAGACCCACTGGCCAACACACCCACTGGTGACAAACCTTCCACAAAGACCCACTGGCCAACACATCCACTGGTGACAAACCTTTCCCAAAGACCCACTGGCCAATACACCCACTGGTGACAAACCTTCCCCAAAGACCCACTGATCAACACACCCACTGGTGACAAACCTTCCCCAAAGACCCACTGATCAACACACCCACTGGTGACAAACCTTCCACAAAGACCCACTGGCCAACACACCCACTGGTGACAAACCTTCCACAAAGACCCACTGGCCAACACACCCAGACCGGTGAGAAAGACGAAGGGAACAGACAAAGCCAGAAAGACAATGGTGATCCCAAAATACGCCGCCAGCGACCAAATCAAGGCCGGGGAAAGAACACAGACGCCAAGGCAGATGAAAGGAACGTGCCATAGACGGCAACAAAACTGTACTCACGCGGGATTAACCACCAGACATGGGAGCTGCATGTCTGAAGAGGGGGTGAGGGCGAGGTGCAACCAGGGGTACACACACCAGCCAGGGGGGCGAGGTGCACCCAGGGGTACACACACCAGCCTGGGGGACGAGCTACACCCAGGGGTACACACACCAGCCTGGGGGACGAGCTACACCCAGGGGTACACACACCAGCCTGGGGGACGAGCTACACCCAGGGGTACACACACCAGCCTGGGGGGTAAGGGTGTATTGGGTTCCAGACTCATTAACATCACCAGAGACCCACAAAGGCTGCCAGTTTCTTGTTTCAGCGCCTCAGTGTGGTGATCCAGAGGGAAAACGCCTGCTGCGTCCTGGGTTCTTGTCCCGGAAGGGGAGAAGCTCCAACATATCCATAACCTTTAAACACTCATTGTATTAACCAATGTATATCCTGTAACCTTTAGATATCTAATACAGCACAGCAAAACACAAAAGGAGGGGGGGGGGGGGATGGTAGGACAAAGGAACATAGAAAGTGTATTGGAAGGGCCCTAAACATCCCTTCTATTGCGTTGTGTGCGTTTTCCTCCCAGGCTAAGGGTCTCCTTCCAGCCAGAGGTGGTACTCCCTTCATATTATTTATATATATATATATATATATATATATATATATATATATATATATATATATATATATATATATATATGTCGTACCTAGTAGCCAGAACTCACTTCTCAGCCTACTATTCAAGGCCCGATTTGCCTAATAAGCCAAGTTTTCCTGAATTAATATATTTACTATAATTTTTTTCTTATGAAATGATAAAGCAACCCTTTTCTCTATGTATGAGGTCAATTTTTTTTTTATTGGAGTTAAAATTAACGTAGATATATGACCGAACCTAACCAACCCTACCTAACCTAACCTAACCTATATTTATAGATAAGGTTAGGTTAGGTAGCCAAAAAATGCTAGGTTAGGTTAGGTTAGGTAGGTTAGGTAGACGAAAAAACATTAATTCATGAAAACTTGGCTTATTAGGCAAATCGGGCCTTGAATAGTAGGCTGAGAAGTGCGTTCTGGCTATTAGGTACGACATATATATATATATATATATTCCAGGCGCCGGCGAGAAACAATAGGCAGTTCCTTTCACCCTGATGCCCCTGTTACCTAGCAGTAAATAGGTACCTGGTAGTTTCCTGGGGTGTGGTGTGGGGGGAAAAATAGTCGTAGTTAGTAACAGTTGATTGACAGTTGTGAGGCGGGTTGAAAGAGCAGAGCTCAACCCCCGCAAGCACAACTAGGCGGATACAACTAGGTGAATACACACCTAGGAAGCAGCCCGTAACAGTTGTCTAACTCCCAGGTACCTATTTACTGCTAGGTAACAGGGGCATCAAGGTGAAAGAAACTGCCCATTTTGTTTTTGCCATCACCGGGATCGAACCCGGACCCTAGGATTACGAGTTCAGAGCGCTGTCCACTCAGCCATCAGGCCCCCTGATGTGTGTATACACAGGGTTTATGTAAGCTGGGCAGAACTGCATTTGTACTTCACCTTTGTAAACGCATGTAAAAAAAAAAAATACCTCGAAACTTTAAGTAGGACAGACATAAATCTATGTACTTATGCATGGTGGTTAGATAAGCATTTTAACAGGACTACAATAATCTTTCGTGGTTGAGTGTTCAATAAATCACTGAATTGTATGTTTGACAGATCTCTAACCCTGTCCATGGAGGACAGAAGAAAATTTGTGTGTGCTGGTTACTCTTTGTAAATGAATGGCCACGTCTGTGGTAGAAAATAATATAATACAAAATATAATTTGCCGACACAATGTTGAGAGGAGGAGCCAGGCCAACCCTCCACACCTCTCCTGCCACAGTGAAGCTGCTGTAAGGAGCGGAACCGTATTAGCGGACACCTCACTCCCTCCTCGTCTGGGAAATGGAACAAAGGTCTCGAACGGGCCAAGATTCACTTAGCACATACGTGCCCACTTAAGAGAGCTGTACAGTTACAGCCCCGCTCCTGTGCCAGGTAAGTCCTATACGGGTTCACCATAGCCCGTGCTACTCGGCACTTTTTGTTCATCTTACCAACACGGTTTAGTCCGTGTTGACTGAACAGATGCGAGCGCCAGAGTGCTACGAGCCGTCATTAAATTTAACGGCAAGTTATTATTGTTATGGACGACTTCGATGCATTTTTTTTATATTAAATACGGACAGTTCCGCCATGATGTAAACAAGACGTAGCCATCTCGTAAGAGGGCTGGACGAAGATTTGTGAATACTGGTCCACGTCGTAAGTGTTGCAAGGTGGTCATGCATTTTCAAATCCAGCGAGCTAGTAATTGTGAGACTCGTCCTGAACCCTCACAGGTGCTGACACCCAGAGGGAGAGGACACGACCCGTACACTGACCAATAACCACCCGTACACCTGCACGCCGTACACCTGCACGCCGTACACCTGCACGCCGTACACCTGCACGCCGTGCACCTGCACGCCGTATACTTATCAATACACTACCAACCAACATTTGAAATTCAACAAATACAACATTAACACGAAGTTTTACCTTATAAATACAAGTTGCGAGAATATTGGTGACGTGCATGACGGGCGCTACAGTGTTGGAGACGTGCATGACGGGGCGCTACAGTGTTGGAGACGTGCATGACGGGGCGCTACAGTGTTGGAGACGTGCATGACGGGGCGCTACAGTGTTGGAGACGTGCATGACGGGGCGCTACAGTGTTGGAGACGTGCATGACGGGGCGCTACAGTGTTGGAGACGTGCATGACGGGCGCTACAGTGTTGGAGACGTGCATGACGGGGCGCTACAGTGTTGGAGACGTGCATGACGGGGCGCTACAGTGTTGGAGACGTGCATGACGGGGCGCTACAGTGTTGGAGACGTGCATGACGGGGCGCTACAGTGTTGGAGACGTGCATGACGGGGCGCTACAGTGTTGGAGACGTGCATGACGGGGCGCTACAGTGTTGGAGACGTGCATGACGGGGCGCTACAGTGTTGGAGACGTGCATGACGGGGCGCTACAGTGTTGGAGACGTGCATGACGGGGCGCTACAGTGTTGGAGACGTGCATGACGGGGCGCTACAGTGTTGGAGACGTGCATGACGGGGCGCTACAGTGTTGGAGACGTGCATGACGGGGCGCTACAGTGTTGGAGACGTGCATGACGGGGCGCTACAGTGTTGGAGACGTGCATGACGGGGCGCTACAGTGTTGGAGACGTGCATGACGGGGCGCTACAGTGTTGGAGACGTGCATGACGGGGCGCTACAGTGTTGGAGACGTGCATGACGGGGCGCTACAGTGTTGGAGACGTGCATGACGGGGCGCTACAGTGTTGGAGACGTGCATGACGGGGCGCTACAGTGTTGGAGACGTGCATGACGGGGCGCTACAGTGTTGGAGACGTGCATGACGGGGCGCTACAGTGTTGGAGACGTGCATGACGGGGCGCTACAGTGTTGGAGACGTGCATGACGGGGCGCTACAGTGTTGGAGACGTGCATGACGGGCGCTACAGTGTTGGAGACGTGCATGGCGGGGCGCTACAGTGGCGGAGACGTGCATGGCGGGGCGCTACAGTGGCGGAGACGTGCATGGCGGGGCGCTACAGTGGCGGAGACATGCATGACGGGGCGTTACAGTGGTGGAGACGTGCATGACGGGGCGCTACAGTGGTGGAGACGTGCATGACGGGGCGCTACAGTGGTACAGACGTGCATGACGGGGCGCTACAGTGGTGGAGACGTGCATGACGGGGCGCTACAGTGGTGGAGACGTGCATGACGGGGCGCTACAGTGGTACAGACGTGCATGACGGGGCGCTACAGTGGAGGAGACGTGCATGACGGGGCGCTACAGTGTTGGAGACGTGCATGACGGGCGCTAGTGTTGGAGACGTGCATGACGGGCGCTAGTGTTGGAGACGTGCATGACGGGCGCTACAGTGGCGGAGACGTGCATGACGGGCGCTACAGTGGCGGAGACGTGCATGACGGGCGCTACAGTGGCGGAGACGTGCATGACGGGGCGCTACAGTGGTACAGACGTGCATGACGGGGCGCTACAGTGGTGGAGACGTGCATGACGGGGCGCTACAGTGGTGGAGACGTGCATGACGGGGCGCTACAGTGGTGGAGACGTGCATGACGGGGCGCTACAGTGGTACAGACGTGCATGACGGGGCGCTACAGTGGTACAGACGTGCATGACGGGGCGCTACAGTGGTACAGACGTGCATGACGGGGCGCTACAGTGGTGGAGACGTGCATGACGGGGCGCTACAATGCATCAGAATACCGATGAGGTCGCAGGCAAGATGTTAAAACAATGGGACACTCTGCGCAAGAATACCAAATGCTCACTTAAGACCAAGGAAATCCTGGCAGGGAGACTGACACAGTAACGCCGCTCCAACACGCACACACACACTTTTCTACTTAATAAGCGGCAAGCATAGGCGGTGATAATTACTCTCTCATCCATAACAGAGTTCCCCAGAGGCATTCCACTCCATTCTGACTTTTTCATGTGGGTTTCGTGGTGTCTTCCTTTGATGGCGGAAGAGGCTATTCTTCTGAGAAACTCGTCGCATGCAAATTCTGAGTAAAATAGCACAACTATGCCACAATTGATGATGATCGCGCTGCTGGCTCAGTTGGTAAAAACACCGCTAGGTCTGGCCAGTACTTGGTCGGGTGAGCGTGCAGACAGCCCGATCACCCAGCAAGATCCAACAATGGGAACTAGAATATTCTTGCGGTGCTTCAATGAGCCGGGAAGCCAAGCATGTAAGCTGATGCTGGTATGCTGTTACAGTATGCTGTTACAGTATGCTGTTACAGTATGTTGCTCTCACCAGTTACATCCGTCTTCTTGGGTTCCTAAGCAATACTCGGAGGACGACTCCAACACGACCAGGCGCCAACATTCTTCCCTGGAAAATAACCTGCACATCATCATCACTTGTCTACTCAACTCTAGGCCAGGCGTGATTGACCCCAGGTCAGTCAACACAGTTCTTGCCAATGTTTGTCAGGCTCTTGCATCATGTTGTGCCTCAGTCGCAGTCCCTGAAATATTGTTATTGCCAATGGTAGTGAATGTGAGCACAAAGTCAGAGACAGCGCCCGAGGATTCACCTGAGGGAAAACTTAGCAAAAACATCCAAATCGAGGCACAAAAACAGACCAGCTTTCTCAACTGTCTCCTGAAAGTTTCCCCGAACCTAAGGAAGGAGTCGGTGTTCCACCACCGTCAATCTCAACCTAGCTGAAATTATCCCTCCCAATTCCTCACGTCCACCCAATCCACCCATTTCATGCATTTCCCTAAGGAAATGTGTAGTGGGAAGGAATGCCACAGAAGTAATACTGAATTGAAAATAGTGTAGAGTGGCGTAGGCCGTGAGGAGCGTCGGTGAGCGTGCAGCAGCGTGGCGCCCTTACATCCTCCCGCCCCCCCCCCCCCCAATAACCAAGTTTGTGCAGATTCACACTACCCGCTGACACCCTGTTTCCCTCCCCTCCGCCGCCACTTCCGCCGCCACCGCTTCCGCATCCACCTCCGACCTCCTCTCGTGTTTCTACCCGTCGCCGCCTCTCCTCTCACAATGTCCGTCCCTTTATATTCACCTTCATATTCAAATGTGCTAAAACTAAATGGTGAAGAAACATGCCGAAGAACAAATAATGGGGCGTTTCCCCTCTCCGGCTGCCAGACTGCTGCACCACTTCCCTACACAACGCTGGGAGCGGACATTCCCACACCACCACCACCGCCGCCGCTGCTGCTCCATCCAGCCTCATGCACCACCCCTCCTCTCTCACCCTCCTCCCCGCACCTCCCCTCTCTCCTCCCCTTCCACCCCTCACTTATCGCCCCACCGCCCCGTGCATGACTGCTCCCTTCCCCTAACCTCCCATAACACATCCATACAACATTAGTTTCCTCTCACCAGCTTTCTCCGGTCAAAGGATTGCACCTCACAGTTACCACAACTTTCCAGTCAACAGTCAACATGCAGTCGGCTCAAATATGTGCGTACTTACGTGCCTGTGTCTGTTCTGGCAGTTGCAGACGATGTTAGCCTTCACTAACAAACAATTTACTACACTCACGCACAACATTCCTCAGACTCATTTGTCCACACTTACCTCTCGAGTCCACACACACACAACACACACCATCCTGATCCAGTGCCTTAGTCTCCCAAGATGGTGCCGGCAGTGACCAGAACCAAGGAGATTCTGAGACAGAGAGAATGTCTCCCCGAACACAGGATTTGTTGCAGGGTTCCCTGGCTCCACACCACCATCCCAACCCATAACCTAACTTGATTCCTGGAACTAATGTCTCATAGCCTGGTTGATCGAGTAGCCTTTGAAGTACCTACTGCACCTCTACTTTGCAACGGGGCTATTTTGCATTTCATGAGACCGCGACGCATGGCAGGGAGTTATTTGTGTGTGTGTGCAGATTTGGAACCTGTCCCTCTGAAATTGTCCAAGTGTAAATTATGTAGCGCTTTCGCCAGCTCTCTGGAGAATACAGATTTAAACACTGAAAGTGGTCCCAATAATTTAGAGGTTTTGTCGAGTGGATTTGGGAAGGAAACGTGTATTAAGTGCACGAATTTACATACTATACAAGCGTGCAAATACACCTCAAATAATTCCTAATCAACCAGGCTGTTGTTCATATGTCAGGCTGCAAGCCGCCGTGTCCAACAGCCTGGTTGACCAGACAATAAATTGGGAGGCCTGACTTCGACCAAGTCGCGGGGCCCTTGATCCATGGAACCACCAAAATGGAAGACACAAGGTAGTTAAACCTTACTAACCAATATAATACAACCTGACGCCTTTCGTAGTGTTTTGTCGAGGAAAGCGCGCAAATTCTATATAAAAACTTCCATAAAACTCTTCTTGTATATAATTATAGACGTACACCATACGTCCAATTATATTATAGCACCAATTATAGACGTATAGCATTTTGGAACACCACGAAGGCGGTACAGCCACCGGGGAGGGCGGTACAGCCACCGGGGAGGGCGGTACAGCCACCGGGGAGGGCGGTACAGCCACCGGGGAAGGCGGTACAGCCACCGGGGAAGGCGGTACAGCCACCGGGGAAGGCGGTACAGCCACCGGGGAAGGCGGTACAGCCACCGGGGAAGGCGGTACAGCCACCGGGGAGGGCGGTACAGCCACCGGGGAGGGCGGTACAGCCACCGGGGAAGGCGGTACAGCTACACACATATAGAAGTCCCCCTGGGGCTCCCCCACACCCTAGAGGGTGTAGGCGAGACCCGCCGCTACACCTTATTGTGTCCCCCACACAATGACACCCCCGCTCTCCCCTCCCCCCTTTCCCCCTATTCATGGTCCACCCACCACCTCCTCTGACGACTCACCCCCCCCTTTCATGACTCACCACCTAGCACAACCACATTCTCTCCCGGCCCACTTACCCATTCCCTACATGACTCACCACTACTCCGCCCCTTCCCTACATGACTATGACTTATCCCCCCCCCCCCCTCACTGGCTATAAAGCCCTATGGCTTGGCTCATTGCATTAAAATACAGTAATGTTTTACCCATCTCCTAATCAAAAAACAAAAACAAAAAATGTAGTTGTCAATGATTAATTAAGCTCGGTTTTAATATTACACCAAAGTGTTTTTGTTTATCTGGCTACGTTGTCCAATATTAAAAGCAACTTCAGTTTTAATGATACATTTGTCTTCTCGGCTTGAACAGAACAGAATCCTACTGACTCGACACCAACAAGACACATGTATCATATTAAAAATGAAGTTATTCTCATTCTTGGGCAACATAGGTAGACAACATAAAACAATTAAGTGTGATTTTAAAACCGAGCTTAAATTACTGACTGGGAAGGGCAATCTATAAGCAACTATTATTGATGCATTCTACCTACCTGTTGTTGGTTACGGGAATCAATGTCCCTGCGGCCGTGTCTCTGACTAGGCCTCCTGGTTGATGCCTGGTCAACCAGGCTGTTACACGCCGCTCGGTCTGATATACGGACCACAGACCGGTTGATCAGGTATTCCCCCCTTGGAGGTGTTTATTAGGTTCTCTGTGAGAACACTGAGGTCGCCATAGATCAGCCGCTGGTGCCATGGAGTTATGCCTACAGAGTGACCTGTGAATACCTTGCTGTCTCGGCGGCTCCAGTGTTGAAAATAACAGAGATGTTGTACATGGATCCCTGCTGGGATGTGACAGTTGGCCTCAGAGCTACAAACCTTCATATAGCTCCTTCAGATTCGAAATTATAAACATAATCCGAACAGCGTCGTTTGCAGGCGATATGTCACACTAACGTGACTAAAGTATGTTGACCAGACCACACACTAGAAGGTGAAGGGACGACAACGTTTCGGTCCGTCCTGGACCATTCTCAAGTCGAATGAGAATGGTCCACAATCGACTTGAGAATGGTCCAGGACGGACCGAAACGTCGTCGTCCCTTCACCTTCTAGTGTGTGGTCTGGTCAACAGCGTCGTTTGGCCTCTACAGGTGGTCACGTGCACGGGGTCAATACGGTAAGGCTTCCAAGTTACTTCATGTAATACAAAATAAGTTACTACAGCGGCAACACTGTCAACTGTCAACATCAGGCAACTCAAGCACCGGGTATTTAATATTAAAAATCAATACTTTCTCCAGAAATTTTAAAGAGAAACTAGTTGGGAGAAAAACCCAAGCTGACAAGATTACAAGTAATCGCTCGCAGGGATGCTCAAGAGCGTTACACACTTTAAACTGTAGTTTTTAAAATATAGATTTACAAGTTGTATATAAAGTAAAGGAGTGAGATGAAGCACTGAGCTCCATTGGTCATCTAGGACATTTATTTAAATAATTTAAATAAATTTATTTAAATAAATTAAATAAATGCTTCAAATTTAATTTGAAGCATTTCTAGTCCATTTGAATAATAGGCTCCTCAAGCTTGACACCTTAGTTCAGCAACATTTTAAAAATGAAGAAGCAGTTCCATCATTCCAGTTAATGTTCTTGTACAAAACTTCACGTTTTGTTGCGTAAGACTGAAACCGCTAATTACCAGGCCAGAGTTAATGAGTTGCTGCTTCTGGAGAATGTGTCCTGGCGCTTGCTACTGTGTGTCCATCTCTGCGGCCACCATAAATTATTACTGGAATATTTTGGTTTTGGAATTCTGACTTTATTCTTGACCCCCAGGAAGCAGTCCGTGACAGCTGACTAACACCCAGGTACCTATTTTACTGCTAGGTAACAGGGGCATAGGGTGAAAGAAACTCTGCCCATTGTTTCTCGCCGGCACTTGGGATCGAACCCGGGACCACAGGATCACAAGTCCAGTGTGCTGTCCGCTAGGTCGACCGCCTCCCAACATACATATCTAGTAAGGGACAAGACTGATTTTATATTTGTTCGTCTAGAAAGAAAAGAAAAACTTCGTCCACAAAGGTGGACTTAAAGAACAAATTAGTATCTGAGCAACTAGGCTGTAGTGGATATGTGGGCCTACGGGCAGCTGCAAGCAACAGCCTGTTGGACCACGTTATCACAAGTCGAGTAGAGTAAAACAACACCCGAGACCCTCCTCAGGTATGGTCCAGGTATTTACTGATGCCAACAAGTTTATTGGAAATGTCTTTGATTTATTTGATAAAATTCCTTTCCTAAGGCCTGTTTATTCTTCTTAGCGTGAGCCACAAAATCGGCCAAATACTCATTTGAGGTAAACATTTGTAAAACTTCAGTGAATAAAATTAATAAAAAATAATAGCCTGCTTTTCTTATACATTGCTAAGTAAATGATTCTTTCGTCAGATCATTTCTAATTGAAATTTTTGCTCAATACATCTCATTTCCCTGTGTAAACTAGGCGTCCTCTCCTTGTAATGGTCACATTTCTCTCTTGTCCTGGACCATATCCTGCTCTCTTGTCCTGGACCATATCCTGCTCTCTTGTCCTGGACCATATCCTGCTCTCTTGTTCTGGACCATATCCTGCTCTCTTGTCCTGGACCATATCCTGCTCTCTTGTCCTGGACCATATCCTGCTCTCTTGTCCTGGACCATATCCTGCTCTCTTGTTCTGGACCATATCCTGCTCTCTTGTCCTGGACCATATCCTGCTCTCTTGTCCTGGACCATATCCTGCTCTCTTGTCCTGGACCATATCCTGCTCTCTTGTCCTGGACCATATCCTGCTCTCTTGTCCTGGACCATATCCTGCTCTCTTGTCCTGGACCATATCCTGCTCTCTTGTTCTGGACCATATCCTGCTCTCTTGTTCTGGACCATATCCTGCTCTCTTGTCCTGGACCATATCCTGCTCTCTTGTCCTGGACCATATCCTGCTCTCTTGTCCTGGACCATATCCTGCTCTCTTGTTCTGGACCATATCCTGCTCATTATACACAAAAGACCCAAATACAATTTATTCATTTATGAAACCGAGTCCTTGCTTGGGCCGTGAAAAAATGTACTCGCCTAGTTGTGCTTGAGACAGTTAAGCAAGGTTAACAGGTTAGTTAAGCAAGGTTAGGTTAGTTATTTGTTCACTTGAGACAGTTAAGCAAGTCCCAGGTGTGTCTGGGTACAAGTGACAGGATGAACAACCCAGCGGGTTTTCTTCCTATTGGGGAGTGTTGTACATGCTGCTATAGCAGTATGTCCACTCACAAGATGAGTGGTGCTGCCCAATAAACTCGCCCCTCGGGGCAAAATTTAAAAAATTTAAATCACTTCTTAATTTGTGTAACTTTACACTTGCTATAATGTGTAAAATATAGGATGTCGACGTCGTGCTGGCGGAGTTTGCACACGCTGGTTTATGAGATAACATTTCAGTATGTAGACACCAAACGTCTTCGACGCCCACTGAAGAGGCGCCCAAACATTCGTGTTTACAAACGAAGTCGCTTGTGCAGCGGTTGAAAGATCGAGACGACTATAAGTCAAATATTTAAAAATAAAACGAGTATAACGGTCACTTGTATCCTTATCACAAATATATTTGCACAGTAAGCAATATTTACAGTGTACACACTACACTTAAAACGTAATCACACCAAAGCACTTGTGGCGTTAAGACACAGACGAAACTATATCACACAGTACTGTATATGCAACAGCATCTGTAGCACAACAGAAACACGTGCCGCAGAGATCTACGTCCTGGACTCACCACCAAGGATCCCAGGTTCGATGGTGGGGATTGGGGAGGGGGTGGGGATTGGGGAGGTGGTGGGGATTGGGGAGGTGGTGGGGATTGGGGAGGTGGTGGGGACTGGGGAGGGGGAGGGGCAGAAACGGTTGCGTCCATTTCCGTCCGGCCGACGTCTCCATACTCGTGACAGACAACAATTATCCGCAAGTCAGCCAACAATTTCTTTATTATACACCCCATACCCATCCCGTGGGCGGTGGTGTAAAAGGATTACAGAGGCACATAATGGGTTCAGGAACTGAACCCTCTAGTTCGTTTAGCTAAGCAAATAATCTTTTGACGCTAATTACAAAATTATTAATGTTATATAGACATGTACACATACTCATACATACATGTACATATATATATACGTATACATATATACATACACATACATATTGAACTGAATTGTTCGGCCAAGAGTTGAGGGCAGCGTGCTAGGGGAAGATCAGGGGTTGACATAAGGGGCCTCGCTAACCCTAACACGCTCCCCGACACTGAGAAACATAAACTAAGGTTCAAATTTAAGGTTCAGAGAACCACATTCCCAACATTTTAACGCAAGGAATATAAAAGTACTTTTGCTTTCATGCAAAATGCATATGACAACGTGAAGAATGTCTTCCAGTCAGTACCAGATTAAATACGAACATCACGCGTCTTTGACACATCAAGCACTTAAAATAATTTGGCAATAGTCCGCCATCAGACAAACAAATGTGTGAAGCATGTTATCACACTGGAGGCGCAAACATCACTAATGGTGATGTTTGATCACCATAAACATCAACAAACATCATCATCGCAAACAACCACTCTTGCCAAACCCAACATTCCTTACATGATGTTACTGAAAATCCATTGTATACTGATAAACATTCATTATATATAGCATACGTAAATATGTCACACTGGGATAATAATCTACACACTAAAGGAGCTGAACCTCACCTCCTTGGAAAAACAGAAGAGTAAGGGAAGACATGATAACCGCCTACAAAATTCTCAGGGAAATTGACAGGGTGGACAAAGACAAACTCTTCAGCACGGGTTGAGCACGAACAAGGGGACACAGGTAGAATCTTAGTGCCCAATGAGCCACAGAGACATTAGACAGAATTTTTTCAGTGTCGGTAGTTACCAAAGGGAATGCATTAAGCAGTGATTAAGTAGTGCATTCCCTTTGGTAACCACTTCTAAAAAAAAAGTGCAGGACCAACCAGGCTGTGGTGGGTATGTGGGCCTGCGGGCCGCTCCAAGAAACAGCCTGGTGGACCAAGCTCTCACAAGTCAAGCCTGGCCTTGGGCTAGCTTGGGGAGTAGAACTCCCAGAACCCCATCAAGCAGGTATCAAGCAGTGATATGGTGGAGGCTAACTTCATACACAATTTAAAATGTAGATTTGACAGAGCCCGATAGGCTCAAGAATCTGTACATAAGTTGATTGACGGTTGAGAGGCGGGACCCCAGAGCCAAAGCTCAATCCCCGCAAGCACAACTAGGCGAGTACAACTAGGCGAATACATGAGACCAGGAGGCATGGCAGGATGTGCAGAATACCCCCGTTGAAAAGCAGAGGTGCAACAGGTACTCTGAAAGAGAACTCTATCAACATCAGAGGCCCGAGACTATTCAACACGCTTCCATTACACATAAGGGGCATAACTGGCCGACCCCTCACAGTGTTCAAGAGAGAACTCGATAAACCCCCTCCAAAGCCATGTTCAACAGCCTGGTTGACCGGTCCAGCAATCAAGGGTGGACCCCTAGTCGAGGGGTCATAAAAGTATTTGTGTGTACGTCTGATACCATACTCCTTGTGAGGGAGGAAATGTATATTTTTACCTCTCAGAATGTTTGGTAATATGTTTATTTGTGATGTGTGTCTATGTATATATTAACACGTTGTACTGAACGGGGTGAGAATAGCTTGAGCTACCTCATCCCTTTGTGTGTATTTTACCTCAATAAACTTATTTCAATTTCAATTTCAATTTCCTAGTCGAGGACCGGGCCGCGGGACGTTGAGGCCCGAAATCATCGCAAGGGAACCGGTAGGTAACCTCGTCCCCACCTGACAGTCCCATATTAATATGCGAAGTCTGATGCCGTATTAGACGCACGACTTCTGAGTAACCGAGTCCGACGCCCTCCCGAGGAAGTGAGAGAGAGACTGGATGATCTGTTGCATTAACTTTCCTCCACTTCACTTAGTACTCACCATGATAAAGTAAGTATTATGGTTAAGGTGGCAGGAGACAGCTCCCTATGTTTAGATGCCTGGCCACAATCTCCCCTCCCCCCACACCACATAATACTGCCCCCTCACCAATTTCAATTTACCGGTCGTAACTTCGGGTTGCTCAAATTATTCAGCTTCATCTGCTATAAGCGGCTTACCGCTCAAGTCTGGCAAAAAATGTCACATTTCATTAAATAAACTCGGAGCTTTGGTGCCTTAAAAACTTTATTGTTATTGTATTTTACACCGGCACCATTTTCACCCCAATCACCATAATTGTCCTTATTACTGGTCCAGGTCAGGTCCAGCGGTGGTCAGTAATAAGCACACAACACACCTCACACACAACACACCTCACACACAACACACCTCACACACAACACACCTCACACACAACACACCTCACACACAACACACCTCACACACACAACCTTCCAGCAAATATATCTAAATATTTAATTATAAAACACGTCACTTTCTAACTAGATGGTACAATTAGAAATGATACATCCGCAGACAGGCGATGAGTCACAATAACGTGGCTGAAGTATGTTGTTGAGGGGCCTCGTAGCCTGGTGGATAGCGCGCAGGACTCTTAATTCTGTGGCGCGGGTTCGATTCCCGCACGAGGCAGAAACAAATGGGCAAAGTTTCCTTCACCCTGAATGCCCCTGTTACCTAGCAGTAAATAGGTACCTGGGTGTTAGTCAGCTGTCACGGGCTGCTTCCTGGGGGTGGAGGCCTGGTCGAGGACCGGGCCGCGGGGACACTAAAGCCCCGAAATCATCTCAAGATAACCTCAAGATAACAAGACCAATCCACACACTAGAAAATGATTTCGCCCCACACACACACACACACACACACACACACACAAACACACACACACACACACACACACACACACACACACACACACACATCCACTTTAGACTTAAACCCTACCAAATGTAACAGCATGAAGATATAAAGAGGAGCAAGGAGGACACCCCCCCCCCCCCCGATATCTGCAACACGGGTCTAGTTATATAACTAGATATATAACAAAGTTCTTCCGGGGCTGAGGGAACTGACCTACAGTGAAAGGCAGAGGAAGTTGGACCGTACCACGCTGGAGAGCCGTGATAGGAACGATATGACAAAGGTGCAAAATACAAAATGGAATTGGCAACGAAGTCAAGCTGTGTTTAGAACAAGAAATAGTACAATGGGGGTTCACGGTCGGAAAACACAATGGGCAATAGGCCAAGAAATGTCAGGAACAACTACAGCAAAAGACTTGCAAATAAATGAAACGGGTGTGGAGAGATTGTCGAGGCAAACTCGATACACAATAACAAAAACTCATGACAAGAAATATGACGAAGCGAGTCTTTGCATCAACAGACCGGCAGCATGAAAGGCCGAGTTCGGATGTGAAGGTGCGGGTAACTGTACACAGTCGGCCGAGAGGCGTGTGGCTGCCACGGCTCGCCACGGCCGTCCTGCAACCTCATGAATTACAATATACCGGTGTCAGGGGTGACTAGGATTTTCTGGAAGATGAGGTGAATATCCCTGGCTAGGGAAGTGCTGGGGGACTCACCGTGTACAACTAGATGACGGAGAGTCACTCCTGGTAGTTAGATAGTTACCTTTTGCGGTAGTGATAATGTCGGGGGACGGAGCCGAGCCTAGTGCGGGAGCGGGGGCTGGACGTGCCCGCTCGTGACGTGCCCGCCCACGAGTTGACCCGAGGTCGTCCATACCCGCTGCCCGCGCCCCGCCCCTCTATGTCCTCCTCCAGACCCACGCCCATTCCCACGCAGCACACCCTCATGCCCTCAGCCACCACCAACCACAGCCTTCACGCCTGCAGGAGGGACTGCTACAGGCAACAAGACTGGTGCAAGGTGCAGCGCGGCTCTCAATCTCACACAATCCCATCATCTCCATAGTGACTTCGATGGTGGCCGTGGACGGTGTTGGTGACAGGAGCGTCACGCGGGTGTTGGCGACAGGAGCGTCACGCGGGTGTTGGTGACGGGAGCGTCACGCGGGGGTTGGCAACAGGAGCGTCACGCGGGGGTTGGCAACAGGAGCGTCACGCGGGTCCTGGACGACAGGAGCGTCACGCGGGTCCTGGACGACAGCACTGGGGGCGTGGACACACCTGAGTGACCGCTGAACACCTGTGAGTGGCGACACTAGTGTAGCAGATGTTCACCACCTCCACCACACCAGCGGGGGCGGGTGGGGGCAACACCCACCCACCTGCACGGTATTACACTGGCCTGCGGCTCTTCTGCACCAACCAAAAATATAAATACAAAGTACTGAAGGGGGGCGGGTTAGATGGGGGAGTGAGTTTAGGGGTGTGGAGGCGCGTGGCGGGGGAGGAGGGAGTGGCGGGGGCGGCTGGAGGCTGGCTGACACCAGGCCAGGAGCAGAGTTTCGTCCGTGATGGCTGGCAGCGTCAGACTGTGGCGCCGCGCGCTGCCACCCGCCCCTCCCCCTCCCTCACCCCTCCCCACATCACCACGCCGGCTCCAACCTCTTCACAACAATGCTCTCCCTTCCTCATCCACACCCCCCCTCCTCATCCACACCCCCCTCCTCATCCACACCCCCCTCCTCATCCACACACCCCCTCCTCATCCACACCCCCTTCCTCATGCACACACCCCTCCTCATACACACACACTCCACATCTACACCTTGGACGGTGTTGATTGACGGTTGAGAGGCGGGACCAAAGAGCCAGAGCTCAACCCCCGCAAGCACAATTAGGTGAGTACACCCCCTCCTCATCCACACACGAAGACGCCAGTCAAAGACTCAACAGTAGACGGAAGTCCATCACCGACTTTCCAGGGGTAGAAAGATGGTATCAACATTGACTTGACAGTGACATCGGTGACAGTGACTACCAGCGAGGAGGGGAAGGGAGGGGGCAGGGGGGAGGGGGAACATGCAATGAAGGGAAGGAAAGGGAAGGGTAGGAGGGGGGTGGAATGGGGCAGGTAATAATTCGAGGAACCAGGAACAGTGTGAGGGAACCGTCAGCACGCTACCACCTGGATACTTTTTTTTATAGGTTAGTAGACGACGCTCCCGGCAACAATCCCTCCCCCCCCCCCCCTCCCTGATTGGCCCCTGGTTGTCGGCGCCTGGACACGCAACACGTCAACAAACATGCAAACACCTCATACTATACGCCCGTTCTTGCTACCAATCTCGTGCACAACGCAACCTTATAAACATTATCAACAAAGTGTTTCGAGAGCGCACGCGCGCACCCTTTCTAACCCCTCCACACGTTGGTTGTAAATGTGATGGGCGCGCGCGCTTGAGTGCTGCGCATGAGAGTGCGTGCGAGACCGACTTGCTTTCCCTAACACATCAATCACAGCAGTTTCACTATTATTTGCCGCCCCACACCGTCGTATCATGCACTAATATAAAGTCTCTATCAAGGGGGCTCTCATTTACAAGTGACAAGCAACGGTCTCCACCAAGGTCACACTACTACCGGTCTCCATATTGACTGACATATTCCGTGGCGCCGTAACTACAAGGTCAAGGGCACCATCCACACACACTATTCATCTAACCTTTGAGTTCTACCACCTAGGTTACCAACTCTCACCGGAAGAGGGGCTTCACGTGTCACTCGAGCGGAGAGGTAGTGCTAAAAGGGGGTGTTTCAACCGTGGGCGTTGAAAAGCAGAGGTCTCACTCAGAGGTGTACTGTGTGTGTGGAAGCAGGTACACATACAAGGATGTGTACACCAGTACCACGGTGGCGGGGCACACACTATACACACCTCCCGGCGTCATACACAACAACAATCCAATCATACAAACAGGTATCCGGAAGTTAGGCCCATGTTGGGGATTGTATCTTTATTTTCAAGTATCTTCCACAACGTTATGAGAAACTTCTCTTTTCCCTCTTTTTTTTTTTTAAAGAAAACGCTGCCCCTCAGGTCCCCCCCCCCCCCCCCCCCGCTACACAAGCATCCCCTGCCCATACAGACAGGTCCCTCACCCCCACCCACAGGAAGTTCCCTCACTCTTCATGTCACCCCCATTCCCCCACTGGGCGCTCCCATGATTCAAGGGTCTCCCCCCCCCCCTGCACTGCCCCACAGGGCTCACAGTCCCGGGAATTATGCCTAGTGAGAGGTCCATATACTGCCCGGCCCACACAGCAATTCTCCGGTGCGGATTTCCTGCAAATATCCCCCCCCCACCCCTCCCCGTCCTCGAAATATCATTCTCAATTTATTTTCGCTCCCAGACAGACTTGTATAAAACCCATCAGACCTGTACAGCGAGCCATGTCTAGTCAAACGGTGCCAATGTCGGCCACAATTCTCCAACTTCTCTGCCATGGAAACATTACATCCACTCTGCTAGCACACATTTGGAGCCAATGGTGATTCATATGCAATTGTTCTGCAGCCATAACTAACAGTACAGTGGCGCCGCATAGTCTCGGCTCGACTAACCAACGGGGAGAGATTAAAAAAATAATAATAAAGGGTTCTCTGGCACAAATGAAACGGTCTCTATAATTGGCCAGAAGACATCAACCTGCTACACAACTGCCCTCAGAGTCGGCGGAGCACGCAATCCTCGCCCAACAGGCAGGAAGATCCAATCCTGGAGGCATCACCCTACAAATTGCGACGGAAATAGGCGCAGCGGTGAGGACCTGTATTCATAACAATTTTAAATCTCCAAGGTCGCCGCTGACGGCACGCGACTCTTGCCTGCTACACCACCTGTCTGGTCTCAGGGCACCACCACCACCTGCCTGGTCTCAGGGCACCACCACCACCTGCCTGGTCTCAGGGCACCACCACCACCTGCCTGGTCTCAGGGCACCACCACCACCTGCCTGGTCTCAGGGCACCACCACCACCTGTCTGGTCTCAGGGCACCACCACCACCACCACCTGTCTGGTCTCAGGGAACCACCACCACCTGCCTGGTCTCAGGGCACCACCACCACCTGTCTGGTCTCAGGGCACCACCACCACCTGCCTGGTCTCCACATCATGACTACTACTATCACCGTCGCTATTGTTTGATCTTAAAAAGTTGTTATACTTGAAGATGATTGCTACCATCAGTGAGGCAAGACAGGACCAGCCTACCTTGAGGTGGTTCCGAGGATCACCGTCCCCGCGGCCCGGTCTCTGACCAGGCCTCATGGTTGGTGGTCTGGTCAACTTAGGCTGCTCGCAGCCTGACCGATGAATCACAGCCTGGTTGAACACGTATCCGCTGGAGGTGTTTACAAAGTTCTCTCTTGAACACTGTTGAGAGGCCGACAGCAGAGTGATTGATTGATAAAGATGAAGCTACCCAAGAGGTGGCACGGGCATGAATAGCCCGTAAGGCCGAGGGCAGTGCCGTGCTCAATATTTATAAGAGACCTCTCCTCCTCACCTCACCTTAGTTATCTATGCAGGGAGCTTCACTCTGCCTCCCTGAATGTGTTCACAAGTAGACTTGAACACATGAGAACAGTCACGTAAGCGTTCACACGTGTTGCGTCCTCTCCTCTACCTACACTCACACACATCATTATATAGATTTAATTTACTTTGGATCATAGGAGCCTCGAACTGCTGACTTCAAAGCTGCCCGCCGTTCTACCTACTGAGCCGCCACCACCACCCCTTAATAGGAAGGATTCCAGACACACCTGTCTGCTGGCCAACTGGAATTTTAGGCATTCTCTAGGGTGCCACCTTGGCATGAAGGGGAGCCACGTCCAAGTAATATAAATGGCTAACCACCATATCTTGTCCGAAACGCTATGCATGCTAGTGGCTTTACAAGAATGTAAAATCATCATCGTTACTATGTACTCTCTCAATCCCAATGTACATTCTTGTATATAAATCAATAAATAAATATCGTGGATAATAACTGCGGGCTGCTGTTTATGTTGTCTGCCTTTTGAGACTTCAATGGAGGGTTTCGGAGGTAGTTTTACTCCCCGAACCTGGCCTCAGGCCAGGTTCGACTTGTGATAACTTGGTCCAACAGGCTGTTGCTTGGAGCGGCCCGCAGGCCCACACATCCATGGCTATGGTCTACAGTCGACTATGGCCAAAGTGAATGAAAGGTTATTATCGACGATATGGTGGATAATAGTCTCGGCTGCCAAAAAGTACCCAGAGGGCGGACTGGGGGGGGGGGGGGGGGCTCAGAGCTCTGTAGCCAGGACCACAGGACTAGTTAATCTCTAGACGATAGAATGGTCCAGGTCGGTGTTGTACGCCTTGGTGAGAAGTGGGTACTCGACTGCCTTACGGGTCGTCGAAGCACTCGACGCCACCCACGGTGGTGCTCCAACAAGGGACCTTCACAGAGGCTGTCAGTATTTGTGTAAAAATACAAACTGTGGAAAAATAAAGTGACAGTAAATGCAGCCAGCGTGAACACGATAAACAAATTAAAAATCTAAACGAGACAATGTCCACTTCCAGTCAATAAACCTTTATTAGCTATATTTACTAAACTGGGAGTAACACACACAGCCTCGTTATGCACCATTTTCCAGCAGCCCTCTGTGACTGGCCTCTCCAGCCCTCTGTGACTGGCCTCTCCAGCCCTCTGTGACTGGCCTCTCCAGCCATCTGTGACTGGCCTCTCCAGCCATCTGTGACTGGCCTCTCCAGCCATCTGTGACTGGCCTCTCCAGCCATCTGTGACTGGCCTCTCCAGCCATCTGTGACTGGCCTCTCCAGCCATCTGTGACTGGCCTCTCCAACAGTGGTGGTGGGATGTGTGGGTGAGAGGGAGAGGCCAGTTACGGGCGCGTGTCGGCCGTCTTCCTAACGTCACACTGGGAACCATGCAGGAGAAAGATCAAATATACGATAACTACAGGCAACATAACAGAAGGATATGAGGAAATACACAGGAGCAAAACATACGTAAAATACATACTGGAGCAAAAGATACGGAAGGAAACGCAGAATAGAACCAGTGGGGAGTAGAAGTGCCATAGTCACAATTAAAGGGCACACAGTGAACATTAGAGGTCCACAGCTGTTCAATGTCCTCCCAGCAAGTATAAGAAATGTTGCTGAAACAAAGGTTAACTTCTTCAAGAAGCAACCTGCTTGATACCTGCTTGATGGGGTTCTGGGAGTTCTTCTACTCTCCAAGCCCGGCCCGAGGCCAGGCTTGACTTGTGAGAGTTAGGCATTTTAGTCGGTCCCAATAGTTTAGATGTTTTACTGAGTGGATTCTAGCTGTAAAGGATCTCTGCGCGCTCTCCAGGTCAGCAATTTCTCCAGCTCTGAAAGGGGCTGTCATTGTGCAGCAGTACTCCACTCCAGAGAGCACTAGCGTCTTGAAACCAATGGAATTGATTTTAAGAAAGTACAAATTTAGTCAAAGTGATATATAAAGGTGTAAAAGATCCACACGATAGAATAAAACAAGTCAGCCGGGATACCCTTGCTGGGTGCAGACTAAGAGTCACAATAACATGGCTGAATGACACACAACAAAAATGTCGAGACGTCGACGTTTCGGTCCATCGTGGACCATTATCAAGTGGTGTAATTCTAACAGTGTGGAAGAACTACACAATATGAGGGAAGAGAGCGAGTTGAAAGGTGGAATCTTAGATTTACTTCCATCTTATTCTTATCTTCACATTTCTTTTTCACTCATCCCACCTTTCACTTCACTCTCTTTCCTCACGTTGTGTATCTCTTCCACTCTGTTAGAATTACCAGATTTGATGAAGGGTCCAGGACGGACCGAACCGTCGTCGTCTCTTCATGCTGTCACGTGTGTCATGTTCATATTCCTGGACTTTGCATTATAAAGAAATTACTGTCACAGAGATGACTTGTTGACTAGCAAATTAATTCCTGTTGAAATCACTTGCCTTTAACACGAGCGGCATTCAGAGTGAGTTGGAGTCAGGCAAGCCGCTCCATTTGTGAGTTGGAGTCAGGCAAGCCGCTCCATTTGTTGACTCCAGCCGCTTTTAAATTTATATAATTTCATGTTATTACAGTATTTAGTTAATGAAAGAAATGTCTAAAATTGTATACATTTATCTTTTACGTTCAGAGTGGATCAATGTACTGAGTGAACAGGAGTCCAAGTTGAAGAATATAAAGCCAACTTGTGTTTCGATATATAGTTTTGATTGGAGTAATTACTAATGTCAATAGGTCAAGTATATTAACACGTGGATGAAGAAAAGCAGCCACGAACTTCTTGTTACTCTTCATTGCAAAGAAATTTCAAAGAAAATTGCATTGCAAAGAAAATTACCAACAAATACATCTACGATGTATTTGTTACATCTACTACATCAACAAATACATCTACGATGTATTAGTTGTATATCTAACGAATATATTCACAAACTTCTGAAAAACCTACAAATTCGACAATTTTTTTTTATATGTAATTAGGGTATCGCTAATAGGCAGTGCTGGAGTGACCAACATGAAGGGTGAGGTGTGTACACGCTCACAGTGGAGCACCACAACATGTATACACAAGCCAGACACATTGTGTCAAGGACACACACACATTCGTCAGAATTAGTGAACTGTATTAAGTAAGTTCAAAAGTAAAATACGGGCCATACAGGCCGAGAACATTCAAGAATGTTGAAAAATAAAGTCATCAATTATTTATTATACGTGGAAAATTCAGTAAAAAAATTTTTTTGTAGCAGATGTCACAAGAAAAATGATAGGTGGGATTATAACCGTTACTGTGTATGGGCACTATTTAAGGTTCTCTCTACACACACATACAATTGCTTGTTCTGTATCTTTTGAATAAATATAATGTAAATGAATAAATGTAAAGGAAACGCCCGAAACGCTGTGCGTATTAGTGGCTTTAGGTATCTATCTACAAGCCAACATGTTTGTAACTCATCTTCCGTGTATGTACTTCTACCTGAATAAACATTTGATTTGATATGAAAGACAGGTATAAAAAAAATCTTAAATTTAGTTTGGTCCACGGTGAAAATATCGAAGTTAAACGTTTTCTTTGACGAGTTTGTACCCAGCAGAACCCGTTCTCTCTCATTCACGAGGCGCGGAAAGTCCCCCATAATCTCCAAAAATCCCGTCTTAACAGCTGATAGCCAATTGATAAACACTAATATATTTGTGCGTCTTGCAATCAAGTGAACAAGTCTTCAAGGCTTATAACAATGCCGAGTGAGAACATTTGGTTAAGGGACCGTGGGCGAGCAAGAGTGATCAATAAGCAGTGTGCAGGCAATAAAGGCGACGGGCCGCTGCGCTGCTTCCGAATTATGTTCCTGCCCTAAACTTGAACTATTTTCACCGTGGCTTCTCTTAACTATTTCACGCTCGTTATTTGCTTATCTAAACCGCAATACAAAATACATAATATATAGAGTATTATGATCCCTCCCCTCCAAGAATTTCACGATAGTACAAAGACGCAATTGTCATTGTGATCACACACACACACACACACACACACAAGCTCAAGCTTGTGGGCTTGCTCAAACTAGGGGCCTGGTAGCCTGGTGGATAGCGCGCAGGCCTCGTAATTCTGTGGCGGGTTCGATTCCCGCACTAGGCAGAAACAAATGGGCAAAGTTTCTTTCACCATGAACACCCCTGTTACCTAGCAGTAAATAGGTACCTGGGAGTTAGTCAGCTGTTACGGGCTGCTTCCTGGAGGGGGGGGGGGAGTAGTTAGTAAACAGTTTATTGACAGTTGAGAGCCAACAGCCAAAGCTCAAAAAAGGAGAAAAAGAACAAAAAACAAAAAAAGGAGCTTTTAAAAAATTTGTCGGCGCCTTTAAAAAGAAAGCGAAAGAGCCAAGCTCAACCCCCGCAAGCACAACTAGGTGAGTACAACTAGGTGAGTACACACAGGGGGAAAGGGGGAGCCTCACGGCTGAACGGACAGCACTTGGAGGTCGTAGTCTTAAGGGCCCGGGTTCGATTCCAGGTCAAGTCAGAAAAAATAAGCAGTTTCCTTCATCCTGATTCTCCTGTTCATCTAGCTCACCTGGGAGTTAAGACAGCTGCTACGAGCTGCTTCCTGGGGATGTGAGAGCGCGCGCGTGTAAGATAAATATATGTAGTAGACATAATGGAGTTAAAATAATTGGTTAGAAAGGCGAGGCCCAAGAGCTAATAGCTCGATTTTGCAGGCAGCCAGGCAGGCAGCCAGGCAGGCAGGCAGGCAGCCAGTAGCCCACAGTTGGCTAACGGGCTCATCCTGTTCCTTATATGATTGTTACTTAATGCTACCTTATTGATAATGAATAAAGTTGATTCCTATTGACGCATATAATAGGCTCATGAAATAAATTGGTCTCTAGGAGTAGGTTTCAACTGAGCTGAGGAAGGATTACAGCTCTTGCTTGCAGTTTCACCAGGGACTTCATTCGACAGCCCTTATGCACCCCAAGTCTTCGTTAGAAAGAGAAAAAGATAAAGAGCGAGGGGGGGGGAATGATAGGGACAAGGAGAGGGTGCGAGATTTATGCACCTTGAACTGTGATATAACTTGTAGCACCATGTAACACCTTGAAGCACCATGTAACACCTTGCAGCACCACGTAACACCATGTAACACCTTGCAGCACCACGTAACACCATGTAACACCTTGCAGCACCACGTAACACCATGTAACACCTTGCAGCACCACGTAACACCTTGCAGCACCACGTAACACCTTGCAGCACCACGTAACACCTTGCAGCACCACGTAACACCATGTAACACCTTGCAGCACCATGTAACACCTTGCAACACCATGTAACACCATGTAACACCTTGCAACACCTTGCAGCACCATGTAACACCTTGCAACACCACGTAACACCTTGCAGCACCTTGTAACACCACGTAACATCTTGCAGCACCATGTAACATCTTGCAGCACCACGTAACACCTTGCAGCACCACGTAACACCTTGCAGCACCACGTAACACCTTGCAGCACCACGTAACACCTTGCAGCACCACGTAACACCTTGCAGCACCACGTAACACCTTGCAGCACCACGTAACACCTTGCAGCACCACGTAACACCTTGCAGCACCACGTAACACCTTGCAACACCACGTAACACCTTGCAACACCACGTAACACCTTGCAGCACCACGTAACACCTTGCAGCACCACGTAACACCTTGCAGCACCACGTAACACCTTGCAACACCACGTAACACCTTGCAGCACCTTGTAACACCTTGCAACACCACGTAACACCTTGCAGCACCTTGTAACACCACGTAACATCTTGCAGCACCACGTAACACCTTGCAACACCACGTAACACCTTGCAGCACCACGTAACACCTTGCAGCACCACGTAACACCTTGCAGCACCACGTAACACCTTGCAACACCACGTAACACCTTGCAGCACCACGTAACACCTTGCAGCACCACGTAACACCTTGCAGCACCACGTAACACCTTGCAGCACCACGTAACACCTTGCAGCACCACGTAACACCTTGCAGCACCACGTAACACCTTGCAGCACCACGTAACACCTTGCAGCACCACGTAACACCTTGCAACACCACGTAACACGATGTAACACCTTGCAGCACCATGTAACACCTTGAAGCACCACGTAACACCTTGAAGCATCACGTAACACCTTGCAGCACCTTGTAACACCTTGCAACACCATGTAACACCATGCAGCACCATGTAACACCTTGCAGCACCATGTAACACCATGCAGCACCATGTAACACCTTGCAGCACCATGTAACACCTTGAAGCACCATGTAACACCTTGAAGCACCATGTAACACCTTGAAGCACCATGTAATACCTTGCAGCACCATGTAACACCTTGCAGCACCATGTAACACCTTGAAGCACCATGTAACACCTTGAAGCACCATGTAACACCATGCAGCACCACGTAACGCCATGCAGCACCACGTAACGCCTTGCCGCACCACGTAACACCATGCAGCACCACGTAACACCTTGCAGCACCACGTAACACCTTGCAGCACCACGTAACACCTTGGAGTACCATGTAACGCCTTGCAGCACCATGTAACGCCTTGAAGCACCACGTAACGCCTTGCAGCACCACGTAACGCCTTGCAGCACCACGTAACGCCTTGCAGCACCACGTAACGCCTTGCCGCACCACGTAACACCACGCAGCACCACGTAACACCACGCAGCACCACGTAACACCACGCAGCACCACGTAACACCACGCAGCACCACGTAACACCACGCAGCACCACGTAACACCACGCAACACCACGCAGCACCATGTAACACCACGCAGCACCATGTAACACCACGCAGCACCATGTAACACCACGCAGCACCATGTAACACCTTGCAGCCCCATGTAACACCACGCAGCACCATGTAACACCATGTAACACCACGCAGCACCATGTAACACCATGCAGCAAACCCCAAACAACAGACCCACTGCTTCAATTAATAATAATAGCACAGAGTCTAAATTATCAGCTTCTTAAAAAGACAACACTCGGCTTTTGGAGTAGTCTACACTCCCCCCCCCCCCCCCCAGGAGGCAACCCACAACAGCTGCCCAAAGCCCGGGTACTTATTTACTGCTAGGTGAAGAGCGGCATCAGGTGAAAGGAAGTGAAGAGCGGCATCAGGTGAAAGGAAACGTTACCCAATTGTCTGTCCTTTCCGAGGTGATGGCCACTACTATCGTCATGCTCCATTAACTATCGCTGCTGGTGTAATAAGCACTATCCTTTCCTGGAGCAGTGTAATGACAATGATACAGTGATATACGATAGATGAACTATACAATAAGATACGCCTTTATTACCAGGACGTTCAGGGATAGGGGGCAGCAGGAGACAGGATGGACGGAAGGGTCAGACGGAGGGTTAGGATGGATGAGCGGGAGGGAGGGTTAACGCGTGGAAGGGAGAATGGGGGACAAGGGAAGGGATAGGATAGATGAGACAGAGGAAACGAGGCATATCTAGTGGGATTGAGGAGGGGATGGTGTGCTATGACAGTAAGGATAGGAAGCGACTCTGATGAGGACAGATGGGATTGGAGGGAGGCGGCGCGAGGTTGGTGATACTGCTGCCCTACATTAACGAGGGTGTATACCCAAACACATGTATGGTTACACCGAGCTGACCCTTGTACAGGCGGCCCAGGTATACTGCGTCTCCTGCTTGAGACGCAGTATACTTGGGCAGTGTACCTGGGTTGGTTCTGTGGTCTCCACCACAGAACCAACCCCCACTACACCTGTAGGCAACACTGGTAGGCTAATTTAAAAACTTTCAAAACCTTAAACAGCTTTAAGGTTTGTGGTGTTTATGTCAAGAGACAGGCCCAGGTACGTGAGTATAACTGCTTACAAGGGGTCGAGATGGAGTTCTGCTACTCTCCTGAGTAAGAGAGTAGCAGAACTCTCTGCTACTCTGTGGGTAAGAGATTCTTAGCTCACATCCTGTCCCACACACAACTATGACAAGAATATTCCCGAGCTACAAAACAAAATAAAACCATCACTCACCTGTATACATAGAGACGTGAACGTTCACGGAAGATTGTTAGGGGGCAAGAGTCTTGAAATCCTTACACAAGAGAAACGGAGATTACCCGTTCATTAAGCACCCGGTGGCCACGTCTGTAAGTGTTGTGTAGGGGGCTACGCACCCTCGTAGGCAAGGCCATATATTTAACACCCGCCACACGGAAGAGACAAGAATGTACACAGCTGAGCAAGGCGCGAACAATTACCCAGTTGGAACCAGAGCTGTATAGGGTACTGCTAGCTCAGTATTCGCACACACACACACACTTCGACCATAAACACCAAGCTGGATATTAACTTTAGCTCTCTCAAGACCAGGCAAATCACAACTTTATTTCCAACAACCAGTTGTATGTACTGTTATGTATGTCACCGATGTCAAGGGTGTATACATCGTGCTCCCCGATCTTCTCGTGTTTACATACGAGTATACGTCGTTAGTATACCACGCCGCTAGTACACAGTCTACACAACAATATCACAGTCTACACAACAATATCACAAAGCACAATAACAAACTTCAAACAAACAATAAAGGCGCCAACACACACACACACACGGACGTATGTGAAGATCAAGGTCGTTCACACTGTCATGTGACTGGAAGTAAAGTGTGCCGTCCGTCCAGAGTACACAAGGTAGAGACTTGCTTCTCCAGAGTAGTGGTTGCCGCCCAAGGGTATATATCGGGAGGCTGTTTTAGGCTGGTCGGCCAGAGTGTGGCTCCGTAAGGTACTATATGAGGCACATCTTCCGCAAGACGAGAGCACAGGTGACGTCAACAGTTACGAGATGACAGCAGCAGCGTGGAGATACATCAGGAGGAGCCAGGCAGCGACTGCTCACACCATCAGGCCCCGCAACACCCTCCTCCCTCCCATGGTGACTGATCTGGCTCTCTCACACGCCACTTCCCCGGCGCCTCAACACTCGCCAGCAGGAGGAGGAGGCCGAGCCTGTTGAGGCTGGTGACGAGGTAGAGGGCGTGAGCGGGAAGGTGTGCGTGGTGTGGTGGCGGCGGTGGTATGGCGACTGGAGGTGATGGTGTAGCGGAGCGACGTTCACAGCGGCATCAGCGGCCACCAACCCGCCGCCGCCGCCCCGCTACACCGCACCCACCTGGCTCAAACCCCGATACTACCAACTACCACAATGTACACTTCTTCAACACCACCACACCACCAATGACCACCACTCAACCATCTTCCCGCGATGGTGGCGAGAGAAGGCGGGCGTGGTTGTGACCGGTGGTGCGGGGTCTCGCCACACACTACCTGGAGCAAGATTACGTGAACAGCAGCAGCAGCAGCAGCAGAGAACCTCCACCTGATACACACATTCCACCTCCTGTTTCTCGGGCTCATCATAACGTTAAATAAGATGACGAAGGTAACGAGGGATGGCAGGCCTTAAAGCACACACACCACAACTAGAAATATCCAGTAACTGCCAGCCCCGCCCAGCCTTCTTTTAGGCCTACGCTGTGCCATAGGCGCCCTCTCGCTGCCACAACAGTTTTCACAATAAATCTCCTTCAAACATAACCTACCGAGAGCCTAAGTGGCTTTTAACACTCCAGCTTTAATAACAAAAAGAACAAGTTTTAATACGAACTTTACTGAAAAGCGTCAGATCAAAAAATTATTGGTCATTTTGAAACTAGTCGAAAGTGAAGAGTCAATGTCTCATTTTGTATGAATGTGAACTATGAGGCTGCCAAATGCTGCCCTGAACAGGCTGAATTGAGGACGGAAATATTAAAGATGTATTTTGGGGTGACCATCCTCGCACTCAGTATAGTGTCTATCTAGCCTGGTCTCAGGTCCACGCCTAAAAAAAATAATTCACTGTCGGAAAATCCGACACCATTTAATAATCATACAGATAATAGCTGTATTACCAACAAGTTACCCATAGAAAACGTAACTTGTAGTGGAATTTCTGTCTAAAGAAAACGGGATATCATCACCACATACTATTATAATTCACCAGCTATTCTGCTGGGAATTATTCTTAAATACATTAGTCTTTGGACTTTACCATCATAAAAACATCTTATATAAATTAACTTAATTATCAATATTAAAGTAGAGTAAATGTGACCCTTCTATCACTTTCTGAAATCTGGACAAAGTAGGCCAGGCGTCAGGAAGGACGGAGGGAGCCATTGTTGTGTCACCTCCGAGACGTGTGGAGCAAACCAGCTCCTATCATATCTGGACAATGTCGGCCAGACGTCAATAGTATGGAGTGTTAAACAGCCATTGAGACGAGACCAGAGGCTCACACGGGAGCAAATTCGGCTCCTGTTAATTTTACTTGGACGTAGTGTTATGGAAACCAAAGGTACCATTGTCAACACGATGTCTACAATTCAAGTTAAGTCTATCCGAAACCCGTTTATCATTCATTTATGGCCATTAATGTCAGGATATAGGGTGACCCGGTTAGATCACATGGAAGCCTCAAACTAAAGGTAATTAAGCCAGGTCTTCATGTTCCATGTACTGTTTTCTCTGATATACTTGTCATATATAGGATTCTGGCTTCACAGCTAGCGCACTTTTGACAGGTCAAGACGAGGAAGGAAGATTTGTGCACCAGTTACTGGGTGATATGGAAGCTACCTCAAAGAGGATAATTTGGTGTCTACACCCTAGTTATACCTGGTGGACTAACCTGCTGTACTATAAGATAAGGAACCTCATCAATGTATGTAGCTATTACTGTAGTTTGATTGGCTGCATATATATAAACTAATAAACCCCCCCTAATGTGTAGAGGATCGATTTGTGAGATTATGAGATTATTACAGAAATACAGTCCACTTATCATTATACAAATTGCTATCGAAGTATATAAATTAACGTAAATATAAATTCATATAAATTAAATAAATATAAATCTCACAGGTCGGTTCCCACATTATTTGGTCCTTCGAACCGGATTATTTGGTCATCTTCGAACCGGATGACGGATTATTTGATCCTTTGAACCCACATTTGGTCATCTTAGTACCGGATGAACCAGTTAACCAGTGGATTCATTAAATATACTAGTGCAGTGTTATTTAAACAAAGCCAGCAGTCAAGACGGCAGCGTAGCCTCGTGGGAGCTCAGGAGCCTCCCTCAGCCCAGTTCAGCTTCCTCAGCGGTTTCATGCACACCCACAGATATTTGGTGGCGTGTTATTTCGTGAAATGACAGCGCTAATATAGAAGCCAGCCTAATTAGTGACTGTGTCGCGAGATTGTTCACGGATTTCGTGGTGTTACATTTCGCGAGAGATTATCTACGAATTTTGTGGACTTTATTTCGCGAGGTCACTAATAATATTTAATACTTCTAGATAATATTAGAAGTTTCATAGAGGCTAATTAAGAGGCTATTATCAATAATTGTGTATATTATTTCTCCAAATAGAGAATTATTTAATATATATTGCACTAGTGATCACAGTATATTTACTAATTGCCAACCCACAACAGGGTAGGATATGACTAGTTGAACTATTATCGTTCATCCTAGTCCCATTATTACCATAGTCAGTTGTACTATATTGATTAACCTAGCACCATTAATGAATGGTCCAGACCCTATTTTGGGTGTAATTTTTATCAACTCGAGTTGAGTTGTATATATAATAATTTACTTATGATCATTACACCTTTGAGTGATTAATTAGTGTCTCTACCATCCTAGGGTGATATAGAAGAGCTAACCTAAAGGTACTTCCAGTGACACTGGTTTATCACTCAAATCATTAGTGTGGATGATTGTATATATATAATGTGTATTAATTTTAAGTGCTAACCTCTAGTAGAGGTAGGATTATTGCCTAGTGAGTTCAGAATTTACCCTAGGCTACCATTAGTGTTTGTTCAGTATTATGAGCAGCCCAAGTACAAGCCCCACAAGGCTTCACCAACGAGCCAGTATGGATAATGCAGGGAGAATGAAAAGAACCCTTGCAGGTCTTAAAGGCCACTTAACAAGACAGATCAAGAAATGTGAAGATTTGTCACAACAATCTCAAGTTGATTATGCTGACCTGGAAAGCTATTATCAAGCAGCTGCAGGTAAATTTGAGCAAATCAAATGCCAAATGGCTGTCCTTGTGGGGACAGACTACTACCATCAATTCATCGGTAGCCCTACTAAATATCAGGGTATAACCATGTTAAACTCTGCAGGAGGTAAATTACTCTCAGGCCCAGTATCAAGCCTGAGGAGACCTATGCCTGCAGATAAACAATACCAGTAGAAACCTAAATTTGTCAGCTGATTATATTTCTCCAGTAGCATTATACTAAGGAGATTACAGCTGACTATAGTAACAGAGGTTGATGTTAATATCATCATTTAAAGCTGAAGATGAGTTCATGAGGCCTCAGTGGCAAATCAGTGAACAGTAGCCTAAAACAGCTACAAGTCACTGCGACCAATGTCACTGAACCCACTGCAGTCTCAGAACCATACTTTACTTTAATGATGAGCTATTCAGTCTTCTGAATCAATTAACTAAATTAAACCCCAATAAATCTGATGACTGATTTGATACATTTATTATTTAATCAAGATGTATTCCATGGGCCTCAGTGTTTATATATCAGTGACCAGTTACCTGAACAAACTTCAAGTTATATCTAATGTCACTGATCTCACTGCAGTCCCTGAATCATACTTGACTGTAGTACTTGATCATATTCAGTCTTCTGGGTTAAATAATATGTAATTAGGCTTGAATATTAGCCTTTCAAGAGTTGACAGGGAAATGAATTCGCATTAGACTTCTAACCCCTGCAACTCTAGTACGGGACATCCGTCCTGTACGATCAGACGCACAAATGTGTGATTACTAACTACTAACATCAAATTAATGTAATAATTCGAAGGAGGAGTATCGGTGTTCGTCTGTTCTAATTAGGACTTCGACCCGTGAGCAGCCCCTGGGGAATTATGTCGGAAAATCCGACACCATTTAATAATCATACAGATAATAGCTGTATTACCAACAAGTTACCCATAGAAAACGTAACTTGTAGTGGAATTTCTGTCTAAAGAAAACGGGATATCATCACCACATACTATTATAATTCACCAGCTATTCTGCTGGGAATTATTCTTAAATACATTAGTCTTTGGACTTTACCATCATAAAAACATCTTATATAAATTAACTTAATTATCAATATTAAAGTAGAGTAAATGTGACCCTTCTATCACTTTCTGAAATCTGGACAAAGTAGGCCAGGCGTCAGGAAGGACGGAGGGAGCCATTGTTGTGTCACCTCCGAGACGTGTGGAGCAAACCAGCTCCTATCATATCTGGACAATGTCGGCCAGACGTCAATAGTATGGAGTGTTAAACAGCCATTGAGACGAGACCAGAGGCTCACACGGGAGCAAATTCGGCTCCTGTTAATTTTACTTTGACGTAGTGTTATGGAAACCAAAGGTACCATTGTCAACACGATGTCTACAATTCAAGTTAAGTCTATCCGAAACCCGTTTATCATTCATTTATGGCCATTAATGTCAGGATATAGGGTGACCCGGTTAGATCACATGGAAGCCTCAAACTAAAGGTAATTAAGCCAGGTCTTCATGTTCCATGTACTGTTTTCTCTGATATACTTGTCATATATAGGATTCTGGCTTCACAGCTAGCGCACTTTTGACAGGTCAAGACGAGGAAGGAAGATTTGTGCACCAGTTACTGGGTGATATGGAAGCTACCTCAAAGAGGATAATTTGGTGTCTACACCCTAGTTATACCTGGTGGACTAACCTGCTGTACTATAAGATAAGGAACCTCATCAATGTATGTAGCTATTACTGTAGTTTGATTGGCTGCATATATATAAACTAATAAACCCCCCCTAATGTGTAGAGGATCGATTTGTGAGATTATGAGATTATTGCAGAAATACAGTCCACTTATCATTATACAAATTGCTATCGAAGTATATAAATTAATGTAAATATAAATTCATATAAATTAAATAAATATAAATCTCACAGGTCGGTTCCCACATTCACAATCGAATTATACTCTTTTTGCAACCAGCATTACCACTTTTTTCAGACATTACCTTATCACTGGCTACTTAAACATTCCAAGAAATAGCAACCTCCTTATAAGAAAATACAACATGACAATAAGTGATGTAGCAGGCCAAAGGAAACACTATAACAAGCGGTCAACACCGCTTAAGACAGCCACGAGAAACAAGTAACACTTAAGGGCCAGCCAGAGGCTCAGGGCCCGCGCAGGAAGGAAACTCCCAGCAAAAAAACAATGAAAATCTCGCTTCAAAAAAGTACTGTAGATTACATAAAAATTATTTGTTATGTATCCTGCCTTTATAATGTATCCATCAATGTCTATGGAAATGTAAAAATCATCTAATTGTTTTTATATGTATCAGTATATAATAATTACCTCGTGCTATAATTATGAATTTATTGTACAAATTAATAATGTACCGATTTTGTAAGGAATCATTTTGTGTGCTAATATTATTAATATTTCATATAAACACGTACACGGAAGTTGTAACAAAATATTAAAAATATGTAGAGTGAAGTGACGTCAGGAGACAGGTAACATCATCTTGGGCGGGAACTGGGCGAGACGTCTGGCGCACATCACAACACCCCCTCCCCCCCCTCCAGTGTCTCCAACCATACCAAGTCTGTCCTGCCCCCCCCCCCCCCCCCACACACCTACCGGTCTCTCCAACCACACCCCCTCCCATCTGTCCCCCCCAACACCCACAACCCCATTACACACAGAAATCACAATAGCGTGATGCATCAAATGAACAAATCCACAAGGGCAGTAGAACTTCGGTTTCAACTCTTTTTTTTTTTTACCATGTCGTAGCTCAGTCGATTAAGGCAGCGTCTGGGATGCTCCCGGACGTAGGTTCGAATCCTCGTCACGGCCCTTGTGGATTTGCCCACAACCCCCACGTCTCTCCAACCATACCCCCCTCCCTTCCGTCCCCCACACCCACAGCCACCCGTGACGCTCGTCCTCCGCCAACTACGCGACGTGCAGCAGTATAGTGAAGCAGAGGGTGGACGTGTAGTGCTGACTTTGTCTCACCATCAGTCCCGACAGGTGAGAGGGTGCGCCGGGGTCCCTGTGGGGGGGGGGGGGGCAGGCAAAACAATCGCTTTTTTTTTTTTTTTACGGAGTGGCAAATCTGGCGAGTGTGCATGCTTGCCTGTTAGCGCTCTACGGAGGGGAGTTAAGAGCTAGCTCCTGGGCCCCCACTTCCTGTCGAATTGCATCTGGTTATCTTTATATAATTTATATATTTCCGTGATCTTCACCCATGTCTTCATGAAGACCGTCCATGTCTGCCTTGCCTTTTTCTCTCTCGGTATTTTGTATGGAGGGAACATATCCTAAAACAACTAACCTATTTTTTGGAGTCAATGGGAGGGAGAAAGGGATGATAATGGGAAGGAGGGAGGGAAGGATGGGAAGGGGGGGGACGGGTTAAGCAGTGTGTGGCAGACAGGACTGTAGTGGTAAGCAATGGTCGCCACCCCCCCCCCCCCCCCGACCCTCCTCACACCTTCACTACACATACACGCTACAATATATACTTTTACAACATTACGCTTCCTTTATATGTCGTTAGTGTATTACATGAATGTGAAACTTGTATTAAACGTTTATTCTCATACATGAGCGAGCACCAACAAAGCAAATGTACGCCACTTTCTCTTTCTACTTTATATATATAATATATTATATATATATTATATATATATATATATTATATATATATTATATATATACATACATATACATACATACATACATACATACATACATACATACATACATACATATACACACACACACACACACACAAACACACACACATTTTGTTGCATATATTAAACCATAGAACAGCAATAATCACATGTGTGGCTAAATTCCTGTCTAGGGCGTAAAGCCACAATTTGTGTGCCGCCAAGCACCACGGCCTCGTCCATAAGCAATATGTTACACATGTTTAGAAACTCGAGTGTGCAGAGGCGAGGAATGGGTGTGGATCCTATAAGCCAGCCCAACTACAGTTTCCTCTCTGCAATTCGAAACCCCATTTTCAGACTTTTTTGGAGCTGTCAGGGGGATTCTGAGTAGCTGCTGGCCCTTGTTCAAGGGTAAGCACTGTGGCTGACCCCGACCCACCTATGAGAGTTCTATACCACCCACGTGTCATCTTTAAGTTAGGTGGGGCTAGCTCCAAGAGTCTGGCCTCTAACCTCGGAGACACATTATATCTGATAAAGATACAATCAACTAAAGACATGTATACATCAATATAAACACAGGTAAACACAGTGTTTACCTACGACACTGACTGGGAGAAGCCGACACAGGAACATTATAGCATTACCCCACAGTGTCACTGAGCGGTCATCATCATCACAACATTACTCCATCACTGAGCAAAACTCGCCAACATATTTTGTAACAATAGGTAATTAAATGTCATTTTGCAACCCACCAGAAATCGTGAGACACAGCTGAGGATATTTAGTCCTTACACGTCCTCCGACCCGGACGGTCGCCACTCGCCCTCCACTACCAGCTGGACTTTAACAGCCTACCATACCTTCCAAAATTTTTCCCAGAAGGTTCCATAGACTTAATACCGGCATCAGGTCACCTCCCTTAATATGTAGATCTAGGGGCTGTAATTTTCAAGACTCGTTCTCTGTTACTTCTAGAAGAAGAGCCTAATGAGTATGACTCAAGAGTAGCCGAATAAGTATGGAATGGTGAGAGAGTCGAGCAGCAGAAGTGTCCGGCCCCAGTGTGTGTGCACACCATCAACTTCCAGTCCGTCCACCTGGAGGACCTTCCACCGGGAGGGTGTTAGCACCACCACCATCGCCGCCTCCAACAACTTACCTGGAGTCAACTGGCAAGGGTGATAATTACCTCCAACAGAAGATGCTGGGAGCGTCATACCTGGAACACAAGCAAGCACTCGGTCAGTGTGTGTCGCCACCTTCCCCAGCCTCACTATACATGCAAGTGATCCTAAGCCGCCTCACCATCACTTAAAACATTGTTACTTGTATGGCCAACAAATCCATCGCAAAAGAACACACACAATAAGACTGGTGTTAATCATATTTTGCCTACTTACATGCTCACCTAAGTTCTACTTGTAATATCTGGTTTCCAAACATGACAAGGACTACACCGTCCGTTCACAACCAAGGGTCCCAGGTTCATTTCTTAGGCAGGACAGAGACGGTTGGGCACGTTTCCTTTCACCTCATACCTCTATTTACGTAGCAGTAAACAGTCAATTGGTTTGGGATGCACCCTCGGGAAAGTCAGTAGTTGGCCTAGCCCTAGGCACGGGGGGGGGGGGGCATCGATAAGCCTAAGCAAAATTCTTCCAGGCCCCGACACAGGGAATCGGGAAAGTTTGCACAAGTTCTACTTTTACTGTCTACCCTACTTCAAGTTCAAGTATGTTTATTGAGATAAGCAATAAATACATCTCAAAGGGATAGAGTAGCTTAGGCTATTTCTACCCCCCTCTACCCTACTTACATACAGAGCAAGGTCTGAGGTCTACTTGTCGTCGATAGGCCTAGCGAGACTTTCTACTAGAGCAGCCCAACCTGGTGCTCCTGGTTACCCATATGTTCTCTAGGCTTGAGTGTGTGTGTGTGTGTGTGTGTGTGTGTGTGTGTGTGTGTGTGTGTGTGTGTGTGTGTGTGTGTGTGTGTGTGTGTGTGTGTGTGTCGGGGACCGCCCGTAGACCGTTGGAAACCCGGCGGGTCCGGTTTGTCCTGGTTGATACCTGCTTGATGGGGTTCTGGGAGTTCTTGTACTGCAAGTCCGGCCTGAGGCCAGGTTTAACTTGTGAGAGTTTGGTCCACCAGGCTGTTGCTTGGAGCGGCCCGCAGGCCCACATATCCACCACAGCCTAAGGTGGAGTGGCTCGTCTAGTTCCCTCTACATGCCTCAACTTTGGTTCTAGTCTTGTTTATTACATCTGCTGTTAGCAGAGACTCAAGAGTTGAGAGTCCCGTAACCAATACCGTTGATAGGTTAAGTAATAATTGTAAATAAGAAGCAATAATATGCTTAACTTAACATACTAAGAAGGTTAGGTGAAGGTGTTTTCTATGAAGCTTTTCAAGGTAAACTAAAATATTCACAATCAATTAGTATGTCACATATGCACTTATTAAATAAGCCAATATTGACTATAAGCAAGTGCGAGAACGGGTTGCATTATTCTGTTTTGTGTATGCTCTGTGGTTATAGCCTAACTGGCCGACCTCTCGCAGTGTTTGGAAGAGAACTTGATGAACAACCTTCAAAGGCCACACAAAATCAACCAGGCTACGAGTCATACGTCAGGCTGGGAGGAGCAGTTGCGTCGAACACCCTGGTTGACCAAACCATCAACCAGGCGCCCTTGTCAGAGACCGGGCCGCAGAGACGTTGATCCTGTGAATCATCGAAAGATAACAGAAAAGTAAGGTAACCCCCTACTGTTCTTCTACACCCCCTGCCGTGCCTCTCATTCCTGCGTGTTGCAATTTTATTGTGAAGGTTTAGTGGCTCCCCCTCCCCCCACAGGTACAAGGTGTGGTGGGGGGGGGGACACCACAGGTACAAGGTGTGGGGGGAGGCACCACAGGTACAAGGTGTGGGGGGGGGCACCACAGGTACAAGGTGTGGGGGGAGGCACCACAGGAACCAGGTAGGTGGGGGAGGCACCACAAGTACTGGTCATACGGTAGCAACCTTCAACTGTTCGACAACAATCATATTCAATATTTAATCATCACGTGTCCCAGCCGTCAATAGTTTACCTTCAAGGCAAATGGCAGCCACCCAACACGGTCCGTCTAATTACCCAAAGCTACTCAAAGCGTCCCAGCATTACCTAAGTAATGGAGAAATATGATGTATTTACTCACTATAATATTGCTGTTGAATGTAGACCTTGAAAAAAAAACATTTTACTCGGAAATAATATAATTTTATAACGAAATTCGGTCCATCTAATTGGCAAAAGCCCCAACATTGTCGCGTGGAGCGTCGACTTTCTGTGGCGTCACCCATGACTTAGATTCCTCTAATTTCGTTATAGAATGATAGTTCTATATTTCATATTAAATTCTATATTTTCAGATTAAAATGTGTGTTTTCATGTTGTACATTCAGCACCAACATTAGTGAGTAAATATATCATATTTCTCCATTACTTACGTAATGCTAGGACGCTTTCGGTAGCAAGGGGGACCGCAGTACCACTCGCTCGGACCAGGTAAGTCCACCACGGGCTCACCATAGCCCGTGCTACTGGCCCCGCTTCTGTGCCAGGTAAGTTACGGGCTCACCATAGCCCGTGCTACTTGGAACTTGTTCCGAGTAGCTGAATCTATAACAACAACAACAACAACCACTCGCCCTCAACACCGTCATGTTGTTGTGTAAGATTCAGCTACTGGGAACAAAACGTTCCAAGTAGCACGGTCTATGGTGAGCCCGTATGTGGACTTACCCGACACAGGAGCGGGGCTGTAATTTGACACGTCGCTCAACACCGTGAGCGACGTGTACTGTTATGTACCCTGTACCCGGGCCGCCCACTCTTACCCGCCCGTCACTCTCACGCCCGTGTCCCGCCCTTGTCCCGCCCGTGTCACGCCCGTGTCACGTCATCTGTGACACACTTGTATTACTCGCGTAAACATGTGGTGAACACATGACGCTGGTCGACCCGGGACACGCGCGCGGCAGCACACAACATATTTATAGCAAGGATTTTCTAAGTGAAGGACGATGTGCGTGCGTGTCAGACCTCGATATATCACGTGGCGGATATATCACGTGGCGGATATATCACGTGGCGGATATATCCAGTGAAGCACTCGAGGCGGAGTAGGCCTGGAGGAGTGTGTGTGGGGGGGGGGAAAGGGGGGGAGACCACCACATCCACGGCGACACACAGGAAAAACAAATCTAAAAACAAAATAGAACTAGATGTCCAACTAGGAAAATGAATGAGCAGAAAGCAGTTAGAGGAGACGGGGGAAGATAAGAGACTAGCACGAAGGATGTGGGAGAGGAGGAGGAGGGGGGGGATGGGAGGGTAGATGAGGAAGGGGTGAGTCACGCAGAAAGGAGCACCGGGAGAGGAGGGAACGTTGTCTGGTGTGTGTGTGTGTGTACTCACCTAGTTGTGTCTGCAGGATCGAGCATTGACTCTTGGATCCCGCCTTTCGAGAATTGGTTGTTTACAGCAATGACTCCTGTCCCATTTCCCTATCATACCTGGTTTTAAAATTATGAATAGTATTTGCTTCCACAACCTGTTCCTGAAGTGCATTCCATTTTCCCACTACTCTCACGCGTGCGTGTGCGTGTGTGTGTGTGTGTGTGTGTGTGTGTGTGTGTGTGTGTGTGGGGGGGGGGGGGGGGGTCGCTGCTCACCACCACCAACCATCACGCGAGCGCCAGGTTTTTGTTGCCGTCGGAGGCAGGCTGATAGTTTATTGTGCACCCCATACTCATCCTGTGAGTGGTAGCGCAAAAAAGGATTACAACGGGCACCACAAAAAGTCTTTATCAGACCTCAACGGAGATTATTACATTAACAATTTCATCTATCCTTCACACTATATAACACTTAAGTCCCGAAATCATCTCAAGATAACCCGACCTTCCCTTATTACGATTTGGTTTCCTAAACCTAGCTTATGCTATACTTAGCTTTCGTTAGTCTAGGTAAGACTGGTTTGACTGGAATACGAACGGTATCCAAATAGTGTGGAGTCACATAGCCTATAAATAGTGCAGATTCCTATCCAAAAATGCAGAGAAAAGTCTCTCAGCAAGCCTCAGGAAGGTAGAAAACAGTGGACGGAACCTTTACAGGACAGACCTAATTCACAGAAATGCTAAAACGGAACACAGAAGCCATGTCAGCATTGCAAAAAAACTGGCTATGCAAGCAGGAACTTCCCCAGGAAGCAGCAAGGTGCACTAGCCAGCTGTCATTGAGGAAGATGGTAGTGGCGGGACTAGCAGAGCAGGAAGCCTCCAGACAGGAGTGGAGAGAGCGGAGTACGGAACAGTGACACACTGGAATACAGCCGGAGGGTAGAAGACGATCTAGAGGGTGTCAGGCTCTGCAACACACCTTCCTAAACAACGGCCACTCCGGCCGCTATATGAAAGAAATGGTCACTCCTGGCGCTATATGAAAGAAACGGCCACTCCTGGCGCTATATGAAAGAAACGGTCACTCCTGGCGCTATATGAAAGAAACGGTCACTCCTGGCGCTATATGAAAGAAACGGCCACTCCTGGCGCTATATGAAAGAAACGGTCACTCCTGGCGCTATATGAAAGAAACAAAAATCTCTCTTATACAACACGGGCATTTCCTGGACAAATTCTTACTGCCTCTTATTTGGTGGCATATAAATATCGGTTAAAATGTCTGTGTGAGTAGACTGTTGTGGGGTGGGTGTGGTTGCCAATTAGTCTTGGCTCGACCCTGGCGATTTTACTCCCATGGGTATGGATATCATATTTTTGTTTTATACTCGAGTAATAATGAATGACTTCCTGCAGTGATGAGGGATGCTACACGTCACTGTAAGGCTCAACAATGTTGTAGTTTCCGAGTCAATATGAGGAGAAAGGTGTACCTGCTTGATGGTGGGATACCTGCTTGATGGGGGGATACCTGCTTGATGGGGGGATACCTGCCTGATGGGGGGATACCTGCTTGATGGGGGGATACCTGCCTGATGGGGGGGATACCTGCTTGATGGGGGGATACCTGCTTGATGGGGGGATACCTGCTTGATGGGGGGGATACCTGCTTGATGGGGGGGATACCTGCTTGATGGGGGGGATACCTGCTTGATGGGGGGGATACCTGCTTGATGGGGGGGATACCTGCTTGATGGGGGGGGGATACCTGCTTGATGGGGGGATACCTGCTTGATGGGGGGGATACCTGCTTGATGGGGGGGATACCTGCTTGATGGGGGGATACCTGCTTGATGGGGGGATACCTGCTTGATGGGGGGGATACCTGCTTGATGGGGGGGGATACCTGCTTGATGGGGGGGATACCTGCTTGATGGGGGGGGATACCTGCTTGATGGGGGAATACCTGCTTGATGGGGGAATACCTGCTTGATGGGGGAATACCTGCTTGATGGGGGGATACCTGCTTGATGGTGGGATACCTGCTTGATGGTGGGATACCTGCTTGATGGTGGGATACCTGCTTGATGGTGGGATACCTGCTTGATGGGGGGATACCTGCTTGATGGGGGATACCTGCTTGATGGGGGGATACCTGCTTGATGGGGGGATACCTGCTTGATGGGGGGATACCTGCTTGATGGGGGGATACCTGCTTGATGGGGGGATACCTGCTTGATGGGGGGGATACCTGCTTGATGGGGGGATACCTGCTTGATGGGGGGATACCTGCTTGATGGTGGGATACCTGCTTGATGGGGGGATACCTGCTTGATGGGGGGATACCTGCTTGATGGGGGGATACCTGCTTGATGGGGGGATACCTGCTTGATGGGGGGATACCTGCGTGATGGTGGGGATACCTGCTTGATGGGGGGATACCTGCTTGATGGGGGGATACCTGCATGATGGTGGGATACCTGCTTGATGGGGGGATACCTGCTTGATGGGGGGATACCTACTTGATGGGGGGATACCTGCGTGATGGTGGGGATACCTGCTTGATGGTGGGATACCTGCTTGATGGTGGGATACCTGCTTGATGGGGGGATACCTGCTTGATGGTGGGATACCTGCTTGATGGGGGGATACCTGCTTGATGGTGGGATACCTGCTTGATGGGGGGATACCTGCTTGATGGGGGGATACCTGCTTGATGGGGGGATACCTGCTTGATGGGGGGATACCTGCTTGATGGTGGGATACCTGCTTGATGGTGGGATACCTGCTTGATGGGGGGATACCTGCTTGATGGGGGGATACCTGCTTGATGGGGGGATACCTGCTTGATGGGGGGATACCTGCTTGATGGGGGGATACCTGCTTGATGGGGGTTCTGGGAGTTCTTGTACAGATGTCGCGCAGAAATGTACATATAAAATAGAAGGCAAGTAAAAACAACACCTATAAAGCAGTTTAAATACCAATAATGAGGAGGAAAGTAGAATAATTAGGAGTGTGTAGAGTACGTGATGGGTGGGGAGGAGTGGGGAGGAGTGGGGAGGCAGGGAGGGGAAGTGCGGGTGGGGGGGGGGGTGAGGTAGGGAAGAACGGCTGGTGCTTGAGGAGACTGGTGACCAGCAAGCAAGACCACGTCTGCAAGAATGTGGCCGCAACACTCCGCACCACCTTAATAACCAAGGCCGCACCTCCCATGTGACAAAACATAGTAACGCTAGAGGACGTTGCTGTGACATCTGGGGTCCTCATAGTTATCCTATTATAGTCTCCATCTTGTGGAGATAGTGAGCCGTGTACTATTTAGGAAGATAGCAGCGACTGAGATTGGAAATGCCGCATTACTCAGCCTAAGCATTTCCCCCTCCCGCCGCCTGAGGGTTCAAGCTAGGTATGTTCCATAGTTGTCAACTACCAACACGGTGTGTACCACCCCTTCCCTCCCTCCCTCAGTCAGTCAGTCAGTCGGTCAGTCTATCAATCTCTCCTGCTGCCTGTACCACCCGCCGACACAGACACGTGCCATGGGACACTGGGACATGGGAAGAACAACCAAGCAGGAGAAGCCATCCACAACATGATAAGGAACGGAAATCTAACCCACCTGGGCCCAGACTTCCCAACCTACGTCAGACAAGGCCACAGTGGTAAACCAGACATAATACTGTCAAACAACCACCACTTCCTAAACACCCACATAGAAAGGGGCCCTGTGAGCACAAGCGACCACCTACCAATAATAATGACGCTATCAACTAACCCCATTCAGAAACCCTCACCACCAAGACTTCAATACACTAAAACTGACTGGGAAGCGTTCAAAAGCAGTGCACAGGAAATCAGTGTCACAGATTTTAATGGAAAGGAAACATCTTGCATAAACGCCGAGTTAAATACATGGATTAACACCATTGAAAAATGCATGACTGATCACATTCCCGTAGCTCACCACATAACGCTCCCACACCCCCCAGCCACTGAGGCGCTCAGGACACTGCAAACCAGATATAACAATCTTCTACAACTCATAACACAACACGGGTGGACGGATGAGCGCAAAAGACTACAAAGGGAACTTCAAGATGAGCTGCAAGATCTATGCAAAACAGAGTACACCAAACAATGGAATGACCTAATAAGCAATATCCAAGTCGACTACAGAAACCCGGGGAAGTTCTGGAAAAAAGTAAAGACCCTGATGGGAAGCTCTTCTGAGGAAACACCCTACATCATAGACGCCTCAGGAAATAAACTCTATGAGGAGAGAGAACAAGAGCAGGAATTCAGGAAGTTCTGGGAAAAAATATTCAGGATAAACCCGGAAGAAAATTTAAATTTTTGCCCAATTAATGAAAGGGAAATTACAACTCAAGTCGATAACAGAGCTGCAGCACTACTCCCGACGCAAACAATAGACCTTAACAACATACGCGATGACTGCCACCTTATGAAACACATAACCATTGCGGAGGTCCATAAAACAATTATGGGTTTCAAGAACAAGGCGCCGGGCAACAGCAAAATAAATAAGATGGTATTATCCAACCTACCAGTGATTGCACTCCATCATTACACATGTATCTTAAATGCAGCTCTTGCATCTGGACTATTCCCCACATACTTCAAGAATGCCACAATACGATTAATCCCCAAGCCAGGTAAACCCCCAACCCAAACTGAAAACTACAGGCCAATTTCCCTCCTCGAAGTACCAGGTAAAATATTCGAAAAAATTATCAATCAGAGACTTGTGAAGTACATGGAAGAGGAAGGGAAGTATAACAGCAGGCAGCATGGGTTTAGACACCGCAGAGGGGCCCATACAGCTATAGCTCTGATCTACGAGCATATAGCTAACGCAGTGTCGAAAAAAGATCAGTGTAATATAGTGCTTAGGGACGTCTCGAAAGCCTTCGATAAAGTGTGGCACACAGGCCTAAAATATAAGATATCTGAACTAGGACTTCCTGAGAGATTTACAGCTACTCTCTGCAGCTTTATAGACAATAGAACTGCTAGGCTTAATATCGGCAGCTACTTGGGTGACGTAATAGAACTGAAAAGTGGAGTACCACAAGGAAGCTGCCTCTCCCCCACTCTATTCAACATATATACAGCTGACCTACCCCAACCCCAACATGGAGAATACATCACATACGCTGATGATGTTACCCAAATAATATGCCAACCGGGCCCATCAAAGCCGCTACTAGCCGACAAGACCAAGGCAGCCATTGAACTCATAAACAACTTTGAGAAGCAATGGAAAATTAGCACCAACAAACAAAAGTTCCAAATAATACACATTGCGAAAAGAAACCCTGACCCCATCATCCTTGATAACCAGCCCATCCAATATGCGGAGGTAGGCAGAATACTGGGACTTATGATAAATAGAACAGGGATACAAATTCATGTAAGGGACCGACTAAACAAAGCCAAAGCAGCATTAGGAAAACTGAGAAGATTCCGAAGCCTCAGTACTAACATTCAGATCCACCTATATAAGGCTCTAGTTCGGCCGCATCTAGAATATCCCCCAGTACCACTACACACCATAAAGAAAACTAACATGCAGAAACTGCAAGCAGTACAAAATAAGGCGCTAAGGAGAGCAGCAAAACACCGTCCACCATATGATCAGACAATCCAGGAGCTCCACGAACTCCTGAACATACAGCCACTAAACATCAGACTGCAGCACCAAGCCATCAGGGTATGGAACACCATCGAAATGTTAGAGGACCCAATGTTTGAAAGATTACTCCAAGATGAGACGCCCCGCTCCCACAGCTGGTGGCCCAAGAGCCTCGATTCTCTGGACGAAAACCCCGCCCCACAGTATATAATCCCAAGATGAGTTATATATGTATATATATGAACAGTTCATATATGTGTATGTATGAACAACTCGATAAATAATATGTATGACAACTCGATAAATAATAATAATAAAATAAAGAGCATTAAACAGAATAACGTGTGTGGAAGCATCGGAGTGTCTATATATGAATGCTTCACAGTATTCATCTATGGACATCCATATATGGTGAAACACATGTGAAGAACCTCTCACACACTCACAGCTCCCTGACAAGAGGGAGCCAGCTTAGCTTAGCTGCCAACACCCACACATCGTGTCAGCAAGGCGGACAGCCCGCCTGCTTTCATACCTCTCACTGTATTTCCCACTTCTATACTTCCCTTCACCTATGCCTCTCCTTCCTCTTTACTCCCCAAAAAAAAAAAAAAAAAAAAAAAAAAAAAAAAAAAAAAAAAAAAAAAAAAAAAAAAAAGACACGTGCCCTCCAGCAGTTATCTCTACAAGAGTGTGGAGGCAGCGAGGCGTAGCACCTCCCCCCTGGAGGTGGGGGGGACACCAAGCCTCCCCGACCACACCCTGGACCCCCTGCACCTCACCCGGGACCCCTTGGACCTCACCCCTGGACCCCCTGCACCTTACCTCCGCCCTAACACACGCCTGTGTATCTTGAGACCACAGATTTTTTTTCCTAGTGATTGCACTCCAATACACATGTATAATAAATGCAGCTCTTGCATCTGGACTATTCCCCACATACTTCAAGAATATCACAATAAGATTAATCCCCAAGCCAGGTAAACCCCCAACCCAAACAGCTGACCTACCCCGACCGCAACATGGAGAATACATCACATATGCTGACGATGTCACCCAAATAATATGCCAACCGGGACCATCAAAGCCGCTACTAGCCGACAAGACCAAGGCAGCAATTGAACTCAAACAAATTTGAGAAGCAACGGAAAATTAGCACCAATAAACAAAAGTTTCAGATAATACACATTGCGAAAAGAAACCCGGACCCCATCATCCTTGACAACCATCCGATCCAATATGCGGAGGTAGGCAGAATACTGGGACTTATGATAAATAGAACAGGGATACAAATTCATGTCAGGGACCGACTAAACAGTCAAAGCAGCCTTAGGAAAACTGAGAAGATTCCAAAGCCTCAGTACAAACAATCAGATCCACCTATATAAGGCTCTAGTTCGACCGCATCTAGAATATCACCCATTACCACTACACACCATAAAGAAAACTAACATGCAGAAACTGCAAGCAGTGCAAAATAAGGCGCTAAGGAGAGCAGCAAAACACCGTCCACCATATGATCAGACAATCCAGTAGCTCCATGAGCTCCTGAACATACAGCCACTAAACATCAGACTGCAGCACCAAGCCCTCAAAATGTGGAACACCATCGAAATGTTAGAGGACCCAATGTTAGACAGGTAAATCGCGGCCCAAGAGCCGCGATTTACTAAATGAAAACCAAGCCCCACAGTACATAATTCCCAGATGAAATACTGACCAGAAATCCTTTCCCCAATAATTTGAAAAATTGAGTGTGTATGTGTGTATGAATGTTTAGGAGTGTATAGTTGTGTATCTCACATACAGCTCCCTGACAAGAGAGAGCAAGCTTAGCTTAGCTGCCATCACCCACACATGGTGTCAGCAAGGCGGACAGCCCGCCTGCTTTCATACCTCTCATTGTACTTCCCACTTCTAAACTTCCCTTCACCTATACCTCTTCTTCCTCTTTACTCCCCCCCCCCCCCCAAAAAAAAAGAGAGACCACTTCAACTCTTCACTATTTAATACGGCCTGGCCTTCAATGGACAATTACGGGCTCACCATAACCCGTGCTACATAGACATTTAGTTCTAAGTAGCTAAATCTAAAACAACAACACTCAATGGACAAGTTACAGCCCCGCTCCTGTGCCAGGCAAGTCCACTAACGGGCTCACCATAGCCCGTGCTACTTGGAACCTTTTGTTCCCAGTAGCTGACTCTTAAACAACAACTTCAATGGATATTACGGGATATTCATACCCGTGCCACCTCTTGGGTGACTTAATCTTTATCAATCAATCAATGGAGACGGCATGACAGCACTTGTTAAAGCACCGAATCACCTTCTGTGGTTGATTGTTCAATAAACTGTTGAACTATATGTTTAACACATCTCTAACCGTGTCCATGGAGGACAGAAGAAAATGTATATATATGCTGCTTAGCATTGTAAATGTGTGGCCACGTTTGTGGTAGGGGAAAAAACAAAATTGTTAGAGGCGGGGGAGGAGGGAGGCAGGGGAGGAGGGAGGCAGGGGAGGAGGGGGGGGTAACCAGGAGGGGGTGGGGATAAGCTGCAGAGCTAACAAAGTAAGGAATGGTACTGGTAAGCTAACAAAGAAGGAATCTGTTGTGAGGCAAGTTGAAGGGCAAAAGTGTGGGTTTGAGAAGTGTCATCAGGGCCGGCTGTCTCTAGGGCCCAGAGTGCTGGCTGGACAACCTGGCGTGGCTCTCGCTGCCAGAATGCCTTGCTCAGTCAACCTTGAGAAACACTGGAGTTAAAGGTAGAGTTGGGGGATGATAAGGCAAGTACAATACCATTTACAAGACAAAGTGAGCAGGAGGTGAACTTGATTCAGCTAAAATAAAAAAGTATGGGATAGGCTCAGGATTGTGTTGACAGTTTACTGTGCACCCCGCACTCATTCTGTGAGCGGTAGCGCAAAGAGGATTACAGCGGGCACAAAAGGTCTTTATCTGATCTCAACTTAGATTATTACGTTAACAATTCCATCTAATCTGCACACTCCGCAATCTGTTAAAAACATTTTACATTACAATATCTATGCATTTACAATAAATTCTTAAACATTGAAGGTATTTATTTTTTTGCTAACACATAAAATAATTTAGATATGGGGTACTACTGGATCATACATGAGATGCTGTATATTTTTATTATTAGTCTTCACAAAACATATCTCATACATATTAAACATTTATCTACTAGAAGAAAAAATTTGGATGACTATATATATTCTTCTGTGTTTGGCCTCTTCTTAGGATAATTACTTCTGAAATTAATTGACGTTGAGGGCAATTGATAACCCACTGCAAGCTGGACAAATATTACAAAGTATTGGGAAATAAGCACAAATAAACAAAACTTCCATATAACACACATTCCAAAAAGAAACCCAAACCCCATTATCCTTGACAACCGTCCTATCCTGGTTGATGGGGTTCTGGGAGTTGTTCTACTCCCCAAGCCCGGCCCGGCCCGAGGCCAGGCTCGACTTGTGAGAGTCTGGTCCACCAGGCTGTTGCTTGGAGCGGCCAATATCCAATATGCGTATACGGGCAAATACTACGACTCGAGATCAATTGAACAAGTACAAAAATTCACGTAAAGGACAGAATAAACAAAGCAAAAACAAAAGAGTCTTAGGAAAATCGAGTTGATTCCTAAGTCATAGCACGAGCATACAGCTACACTTATACAAGGCTCTAGTCCGGCCGTATCACTAATACCCTCCAATACCACTACATACCTGAAAGAAAACTAACATGCAAAATTACAAGCAGTGCAAAATATGACGCTATGTAGAGCAGCAAAGCTCCGTGCACCATATGATCAGACAATCCAGGAGCTCCATGAACTCCAGAACACACAACCACTAAACATCAGATTACAGCACCAAGCCATCAGGGTGTGGTACACGACCGTAATGTTAGAAAGATTACTCCAAGATGAGACGCCCCGCTCCCACAGCTGGTGGTCCTAGAACCTCGATCTACTCTATGGAAACCAAGCCCCAAAATACATAATTCTAACCGATATACTAAGCAGAACCCCTCCCCCCCCCCCTCTTAAAAATAATCAATCAATATCAATCAAATAAAAAATCAAATTCAATAATAATAAAATAAAGAACCTGGAACAGAACAGTTTGAGGGCATCGGAGTGTGTACATGTGAATGCTACACAGCATTCATCTATAGACATCCGTATATGCTGAAATACCCGTTAACAACCTCACACACGCTCCCAGCACCCAACAAGAGTGTTTATAGCAGGTAATCTTAGCTTAGCTGCCAACCCCCCACACATCGTGTCAGCAAGGCGGACAGTCCGCCTGCTATCATAACTCACACTGTACATCCCATTTCCAAACTATTCAATTCGCCTGTCTCTCTCCATCCTCTTTACTTAAAAAAAAAACGAGAGTGAGACAACCTTGTGAATGGCATGTGAAATATTTCCTCTGGTGTCCCTAGGTGCTTATCCCAGCCCCGGACTCCACCCCGAAATGCTTACTCCTCCCCTCCTGCCCCTCCCCAGCGGGCGGGCCGGCCGCCCCGCACCGCACCACACCACCTCACTCCAGCCCCTCCCCAGCGGGCCGGGCCGCCCCCCACCACACCACCTCACTCCAGCCCCTCCTGATCACTCTCACTACCACTGACCTTTCTACCCCTCGCCTCGATATCGCAACAGAAACCGTTCTCTCATCTTTCCCTTTCCCTGCCCCATACCCCCTGCCCCCCCCCACCTTCTCTCTCGCTCCACTTCTCCCATTTCCCCTTCTTTCCACACCACTCCTCCCCCCTGGCCCTCTCTCTACACCACTCCTCCCCCTTTGCATGATTTATTACACAATGAAGGAAGATGCTGCTCAGTATTCACCTCCAGACACCCCGTATATGTTGAGGTACACCAGACATAAGCTTACACTCGCTCCACCTTACAACTGAGAGCAAGTGGAAGTGCTGATAGTCAAAATAGAGATCCTAAATGTAGTTGTTGTCCTTGTATATAAGTCACCGGAGGCAAACCCTCAGCAGTTTAAAGACCAACTAATGAAAATAGAACACTGCTTGGAAAACCTCACAAATCCAGCTCCGAACATCATCCTGCTTGGGGACTTCAACCTACGGCACCTGAAATGGAAGCACCTGGCTAATACAGTAATATCAGAAAGAATACCAGGAAGTAGCCTAAATGAGCAGGCACATGCAAATGACCTGCTACGGATGTGCGATAGGTTTGCCTTAAACCAGCAAATAGTAGAACCAACTAGGAAGGAGAACACGCTGGACCTCATTTTCACTAATAATGATGAGTTGATCGGGAACATAATGATTACAAATACCTGTTACTCAGATCACAACTTAATTGAGGTACTGACAACCATGGGGAATGGACCTCCAAAACCAGTCCAGATTCCCGGTGGAGGAGATTTCAGCAAATTCAACTTCAATAATAAACGGATAAACTGGGAGCAAATAAACCAGGACTTCACAGAAATAAACTGGGAAGAACAGCTAGGAAATGCAAACCTGAACCAGTGCCTGGAAAAAATAAGCTCAGTAGCACTAGAAATATGTTCAAACCGCATACCCCTAAGAAAAAAGAGAAAGAGATGCAGATTGGAACGGGAACGTCGTTCCCTATATAGGCGAAGAAAACGAATCGCGGAACAACTTGAGAGTCGCACCCTATCTCAAGAACGGCGAAGAAGGTTAGGTAGAGAAATAGAAACAATTGAACTCAAGCTACAAGAATCATACAAAACCCAGGAGAGGCAAAGAGAGCAAAAGGCCATCAGTGAAATAGAGAGAAATCCGAAATATTTTTTCTCCTATGCAAAATCAAGATCAAAAACCACATCTAGTATCGGGCCCCTGCGAAAGGGAGATGGAACTTTCACAGATGACAACAAAGAAATGAGCGAGTTACTGAGGAAGCAGTACGACTCTGTTTTCAGTGAGCCATTAAATGCACTAAAGATTGATAACCCAAATGAATTTTTCATGGATATGATACCAACATCAAATCACATATCAGACGTCGCCCTATCCCCACTAGATTTTGAAGAAGCCATAAACAGTATGCCTATGCACTCTGCACCAGGCCCGGATTCTTGGAACTCCATATTCATCAAGAACTGTAAAAAACCACTATCGCAGGCCCTTCACATTCTGTGGAGACAAAGCCTAGATACTGGCGTTATCCCTGACATACTAAAAACAGCAGAGATAGCACCACTCCATAAAGGAGGAAATAAGGCAGAGGCAAAAAATTACAGACCGATAGCACTAACATCGCACATCATAAAAATTTTTGAGAGAGTGCTAAGAAGTAAGATCACAAAATACATGGAATCACAGCATCTCCATAACCCCGGACAACATGGTTTCAGAACAGGGCGCTCTTGCCTGTCGCAGTTGCTGGACCACTATGATATGGCATTAGATGCTATGGAAGACAAACAAAACGCTGATGTAATTTACACAGATTTCGCAAAAGCTTTTGATAAATGTGACCATGGTGTTATTGCACATAAAATGCGTTCAAAAGGAATTACCGGGAAAATAGGCAGATGGATCTACAATTTCCTGACTGACAGAACCCAATGTGTAATAGTCAACAAAATAAAATCCAGCCCATCAACCGTGAAGAGCTCAGTCCCCCAGGGTACTGTGCTTGCTCCAGTACTTTTTCTCATCCTCATATCGGACATAGACCAGAACACAACCTATAGCACTGTATCATCCTTTGCAGATGACACTAGGATTTTCATGAGAGTTGGCAACATAGAGGACACGGCAAACCTCCAATCAGATGTTGATCAGGTCTTTCTATGGGCTACAGAAAATAATATGGTATTCAACGAGGATAAGTTTCAGCTCATGCGCTACGGAAAAATTGAAAACATAAAAACAGGAACCACGTACAAAACGCAGGCAAATCATAACATAGAACGAAAAGGCAATGTAAAGGACCTGGGTGTACTCATGTCGGAAGACCTTACCTTTAAAGAACACAATAAAGTAGCCGTCACAACTGCAAGAAAAATGACAGGTTGGATAACAAGAACTTTTCACACTAGAGATGCTATACCGATGATGATACTTTTCAAAACGCTTGTGCTATCTAGAGTGGAGTACTGCTGCACAATGACAGCCCCTTTCAAAGCTGGAGAAATTGCTGACCTAGAGAGCGTGCAGAGATCCTTTACTGCTAGAATCCACTCAGTAAAACATCTAAATTACTGGGACCGACTAAAGAGCCTAAATCTGTACTCCCTTGAGCGCAGGCGGGAGAGATACATAATAATTTACACGTGGAAAATAATTGAGGGGCTGGTCCCAAACCTGCACATAGAAATAACACCACATGAGACCAGAAGACATGGCAGGATGTGCAGAATACCCCCGTTGAAAAGCAGAGGTGCAACAGGTACTCTGAGAGAGAACTCTATCAACATCAGAGGCCCGAGACTGTTCAACACGCTTCCACTACACATAAGGGGCATAACTGGCAAACCCCTCACAGTGTTCAAGAGAGAACTGGATAAGCACCTCCAAAGGATACCTGATCAACCAGGCTGTGACTCATACGTCAGGCTGCGAGCAGCCGCGTCTAACAGCCTGGTTGATCAGTCCAGCAACCAGGAGGCCTGGTCGACGACCGGGCCGCGGGGACACTAAGCCCCGGAAGCACCTCAAGGTAGCCTCAAGGTAGGTAAGCTTAGGTGTCCAGGGCGAAGGCCAGCTGCGCCACACGGACATGATAGACTATAATGATCGCTGTATGTCACTACTTCACCACAAGTGTAAACACGGCAGGTAAGAGGTCAGATAAGATTTACCTGACGGTAAATTTCCCGCCACCGCCGTCCACAGGATGAGTATTATGGGCGCCATAATATAATAGTTACACTAAGGTGTGTTGCTCCCCCCCCCCCCCCTGGCTCCGTGACTCACTTCCAGCACACGCGTGCCCCCTGGCCACACACACGCGTGCCCCCTGGCCCCCACACACGCGTGCCCCTGGCCCCCACACACGCTTCACTACACGACAATATAGGAGAAATATTCAGGCGGGCCGCCTCCTGATGACACAAATGGCCACGACCAGAGTTACCAGACCCTTCACAGGGCCATGACAACCACTGCCTCAAAACCCAACCATTTTTCCTTGACGCTGCTCTTCTAAATTAACGAAGACACTTTACCATGAGAAAACCACCGATGGAACCCAATGGAAACCCCACAAAAAAAGTTCACATTCGACAGTAGGAAAAACTACATTCGAACCAGACGACACAAACACAAAACTGCGACAGGAACACAAAAGTTCAGCCCAAAATCATTTTTATTTGTCGAGTGCGAGGAGCGGACACGCGCGCACGCACGTCTACTAGTCCTTCCGTGGCCGCCAATGACCAGACAAACAGGTAAAAGACAAATATAAAATAATAATGTGTAGTGGAGGAGAATGGTGGCTGCCGGCGAGGTGTCCAGGAGTCTCAAGTTCAACCAGTTTTTCCTTACCTGCAGCTCCAGTCACCCTCCACCACACACGCCTCTCAGTCTCCACCAGCCTCCACCACACACTGCCCTCAGTCTCCACCAGCCTCCACCACACACGCCTCTCAGTCTCCACCAGCCTCCACCACACACGCCTCTCAGTCTCCACCAGCCTCCACCACACACGTCTCTCAGTCTCCACCAGCCTCCACCACACACTGCTCTCAGTCTCCACCAGCCTCCACCACACACGGCTCTCAGTCTCCACCAGCCTCCACCACACACGTCTCTCAGTCTCCACCAGCCTCCACCACACACGCCTCTCAGTCTCCACCAGCCTCCACCACACACGCCTCTCAGTCTCCACCAGCCTCCACCACACACGCCTCTCAGTCTCCACCAGCCTCCACCACACACGCCTCTCAGTCTCCACCAGCCTCCACCACACACGCCTCTCAGTCTCCACCAGCCTCCACCACACACGGCTCTCAGTCTCCACCAGCCTCCACCACACACGCCTCTCAGTCTCCGCCAGCCTCCACCACACACGGCTCTCAGTCTCCACCAGCCTCCACCACACACGCCTCTCAGTCTCCGCCAGCCTCCACCACACACGCCTCTCAGTCTCCACCAGCCTCCACCAAGCTATGAAGCGCTGCCTCCTCCACCAATACGATAACATGGGTCAAAAGCTGTTTGACAGGTGATAAATGAAGTCAGTCGTCCTTCTTAACCAATTTTAATATTGCGTGCCCCCATCAGCCAAGCCCAGATATATACAGAGTTATTGTTGTGCTCCAACACACCTGTGGGCTTCAAGGCAACGACCACATACAAGAGGATGAAGACACTATATCAACCCCTTCCTCTTGAACAGTACCTCGCATTTTGTCGTATAAATACACTAAGGCTGAACTCGGACATCTCGGCGGCTCGCAAAATTAACGTGTTGTCCCGTTTTCTGTTCGAGGGTCCTCGGTTAAGTTCAGGCAATTTTGTACATCAGTTTAGTGACGATGTGAACGCTGGAGAGGACGGGCTGACTATTGACTGTTCTTCTTCCCCCCCCCCCTCACCCCCAGTACACAGTCCCGCTCCTGTGCCAGGAACAGGACACATGGGCACATCCCAAGTGTCCAAGCACTTGGGCTGGACGGTAGAGCGACGGTCTCCCTTCATGCAGGTCTGGGTTCAATCCCCGACCGTTCAAGTGGTTGGACACCATTCCATCCCCCCTCCCCCCCCGTCCCATCCCTTCCAAGGGCTATATATAATCGTAATGGCATGGCGCTTTCCCCTGATAATTCCCTTCCTCCTGTGCCAGGTAAGTCCACTACGGGTTCACCATAGCCCGTGCTACTTGGAACGTTTTATTCAGAGTTGCTGAATCTAAAACATCCTTATCCCCTCACCTCCACACCGTTACCTGGAACATACCTGGAGAGGGTTTCGTGAGTTCTACTCTCCGATCCCGCAACCCGTTCTCGCAAATTCGTAAAGTCAATATTGACTTATTAACTACGTGCATAGGTGATATACTAAACATAATAGATACCCTTAAAAAGATTCATAGAAAACACCGACCTTACCTAACCTTGTTAGTATCTTAAGATAAGCATCTTATTGCTTCGTAATTACAATTATTACTTAACCTATACCTATTATAGGTTAGGTAATAATTGTAATTACGAAGCAATAAGATGCTTATCTTAAGATACTAACAAGGTTAGGTAAGGTCGGTGTTTTCTATGAATCTTTTTAAGGGTATCTATTATGTTAAGTATGTCACCTATGCACATATTTAATAAGTCAATATTGACTTATTAAATTTGCGAGAACGGGTTGGATCCCGACCTAGAGCCAGGCTCGACTTGTGACAACTTGGTCCAACAGGCTGTTGTGGAGCTGCTCGCAGGACCACATATCCACTACAGCCTGGTTGGTCCGACACTTCTTGCAAGAACCTGTCCAAGTGCCCCTTGAATACATCCACCTTCGTTCCGGCAATATTTCTAATGCTTGTTGGGAGGGTGTTGAACAACCGTGAACCCCTGCTGTTAAGACAGTGTTCACTGAGTGTGTCTATGGCACCTTAGTGTATCTACACTAAGGAAACGAACATAGGAATGTGCCTAAATGCCAACAGCGACTGCCCAGACAGGTACAAGAGGAGTGTTGTTAACGCATATGTCGACCGTGCTCTCAGCCACAGCTCAGAATGGAAGCAAGTCGACGAAGAACTCTGTAGGGTAAGGCAGGTCCTAGTCAACAACGGCTTCTCCAATGGTTTCGTCGAAGTCATCATAAGAAGGAAAGTGAAACGCCATGCAACCTCTGAAGAGACAACTAACAACACCTATACCCCCTATTAGACTATTTTACAGGAACTTCTTTTCCACAGCTCATAAAACGGAGGAAAGGGTCCTGAAAGATATTGTTAATAGAAACGTTATCCCTACAGACAAAAATCAGAGGATACAACTGACGATTTACTATAAAACCAGAAAAACGGCCAGCCTACTCATGAGAAACTCTCCAGACACAAAGCAGAACGCTTTAAAAGAGACCAACGTCGTCTATGCCTTCAAATGCCCTCTTGGGGACTGTAAGCTCCAAAAAACCCAGTATATAGGCAAGACAACATCTCTTTCTAGGCGTTTAACGATGCATAAGCAACAGGGCTCCATTAAGGAACATATAATCTCTTCCCACAACCAAACCATCGCCAGAGAAATCCTAGTAAACAACACAGAAATCATCGATAGATACAGCGATAGCAGGCGGCTTGACGTTTGCGAGGCACTACACATTAAGAAGTCAACACCAGCAATCAACAGCCAATTAATGCACAACTATATTCTACCCACCTCAAGACTCCGCTCCAATATAGAAGCATCAAGAAATATGGACCAATAGGCTTTCTACAATCACTTCCATTCAATACCCATTGTTTCGTGTTCTGTCTTGTGTTGATGAATTTAATACCCTATTAATACCACCTCACCCCATCCACCTCACTCAAATGTAGATATAAACAAATCGGAGATGTGTAAGTTCTATTCAGTTGTGTATGTGTAAACTAAAGTCTTTGTAAATGTAATAAGTTTTACGAAACGCGCTCAAGTGTCGCGTCAGACTAGAAATAAAAATGAATTTTGGAGAATTGATTTTTGAATTACCACCAACAGTGAAAAGAAATGTACGAAAGATCGAGAAAATTCGTGTTAGAATTATTAATCTTACTTTTTCGGTCATATTTAATATATATATATATATATATATATATATATATATATATATATATATATATATATATATATATATATATATATATATATATATATATATATATATGAACACGTTGTCTTGAGCGGGGATAAAGGAAGCTGTGTATATCTCAATAAACTTAATGCATTTGCAAGTGCTTGATCGACGAGAGGGGGAGGAAGTTGCTGGGAGGGAGGGAGATGGGAGGGGGTGGAGATGAAGGAAGGATGGAAGATAGACGGGGAGGGGAGAAGGGGAGGAGGGAAGGGGAAGGGGAGGAGGGGGGTTAGCTGTCACAGGTGCGTCACTGACTGTTCATAACACCAACATCTTGGCCCTAAAAGCAAAGTCAAGAATAGCTTGTGACTGTCGCCAGGTTGTTGATGTCTTGATTTTGTCTGTTATACTAACAGCTAGTTGTTAGAGGCAGGGGGGGGGGGAGTTTTGGGGGTTGTTGGTGGGTGGTTGGTGAGGAGGACGATGCTTCTTGGTGGTGGTGGCTGTGGTGGGAGTGATGGCTGTGGTGGGGGTGATGGCTGTGGCTTTGGGTGGTGGCTGTGGTGATGGCTGTGGTGGTGGCTGTGGTGGTGGCTGTGGTGGTGGCTGTGGTGGTGGCTGTGGGGGTGGTGGTGGTAAAGAGGCGGAAAGAGTGAACTGCTTTCGTACGCATAGTCAATTATTGTAAAAACCAGTGTACACGTTATCAGACACCCCGCCGAACATGAAATAAATAGGCAAGGAGGAGGAGCAGCGACCTTACCACCACCACCACGGCGGGAGGCCCTCCCCGCCTCGCATGTCTCCTCGGACGCTCATTATTTCCTTGTGAGAAAAACCCGCCACGTTATCAGTGATAGGCCTGATGAGTGAGCTGAGGAGGTATATGACGTGAGCTGAGGAGGCACTGAGTGAGCTGAGGCGGCACGAGAAAAACAGGAGAAAGTAGGGAAAATCTGGGAGAGGCGTAGGAACGGGATTGGGAAATGTATTATTGTAACGAGTACCCAAGTAACAGTGTACAAGAAGCGACGTAGCGCTGCAGTATGTCAGTAATTCCTCCTCGTCAAATACACGCCCATACAACACTCCAGCGGACTCAATCTACCACAAAAGACGTAAATATCCACATGCCATAAATCACAGTCTCCCGGGTATACATCTTTTACATCTCACGACTAACAAATCCCCAAAGAAAAACTTTGTTACCTGAAAGAAAAAGTGTGGCAAGGTGTGAGTTTTACGACGAAGGTAGCAGACAGCGGACACTCCGAGGCTGGAGACTTACTACAGGCCTTGGTCTACACTACACAGTGTAACCACACCTACACCTCTCACAGCTAAACAACACTACCCTCCTCAGTTACACTGACAAGGACGGACCGAGTGTGTGGGTGTCTACCTACCGTGTGTATCTTCTGGGGATCAACGGCCCCGCGGCCCGGTCTCCGACCAGGCCTTTTGCTTTATACCTGCTTGGTGGGGTTCTGGGAGTTCTTCTACTCCCCAAATCCGGCCCGAGGCCAGGCTTGACTTATGTGAGCTTGGTCCAACAGGCTGTTGCTTGGAGTGGCAAGCAGGCCCACATATCCACCGCAGCCCGGTTGGTCCGGCACTCCTTGAAGAAAACTATCTAGTTTTCTCTTTATGTCAACGGTTGTTCTGCATTTTCTTCCACATCAATCAATTTTCTGTTGGTCGTTTGGTCAACCAGGCTGTTGGACGCGGCTGTTCGCAGCCTGACGTATGAATCCAACCCGTTCTCGCAAATTCGTAAAGTCAATATTGACTTATTAACTACGTGCATAGGTGATATACTAAACATAACAGATACCCCTGAAAAGATTCATAGAAAACACCGACCTTACCTAACCTTGTTAGTATATTAAGATAAGCATCTTATTGCTTCGTAATTACAATTATTACTTAACCTATACCTATTATAGGTTAGGTAATAATTGTAATTACGAAGCAATAAGATGCTTATCTTAAGATACTAACAAGGTTAGGTAAGGTCGGTGTTTTCTATGAATCTTTTTAAGGGTATCTATTATGTTAAGTATGTCACCTATGCACATATTTAATAAGTCAATATTGACTTATTAAATTTGCGAGAACGGGTTGATGAATCACAGGCTGGTTGATAAGGCATTCTTCAATGGTGTTTATCGAGTTATTTTGCGATGGTGTTCTGTCGAGTTTGTCAAAACTCATATACCTTCATGACTCTCATTCTCTACTCCACCTCTTCACGTCCCTCGTCTTGTCCAAGTCCACCCTACTTACTGGCTCCTCACATAACACAACACGTCTATCTTCACACCTCCACTACTACCTAATTTAAAAACAAATATTTAGGAAACAAAGGTGGAGGTCCCCAGAACCACCAGACACCGCATCAGACCTCCACACGAGCCTCACTTGCAGTAAGAGTAGATATTCTGAAAGACTGAAAGACTAGGTCACAAGTAAAGCCGAAGTAAAGATCTCGTTATACCATTAAGTCTTGCCACTTACATATAATATATAAAAACCATTGTCATCTTACAATATTCTAAATGTTACCTGTATTGCGAAAATAAAGATAAAACAGCTTTCACGAAATTTGCTTCTGAAAATGACTAAAGCGACGAGGTTCAAAGTAAAATGTAAAGTTATTTGTAGACACGACAAGAACTAGTGAAAAGTGGAGAGTGGAGCGCGTAGACTGTGCTCGGGGGTTCCTGCCAGCTCCACTCCACTGAAGATATCCTCACAGTATACCCAAAATTTGCCAGTGCAGGCTATTAAACACATGGCTCTGTATGACTAACCATCCTGCGAGATGGGGACTTGTATTACCACTGCTACCTTATTCAATCTTGTGGTGTTGATATCCTCAAAATGCATCCGGAGTCTGCCAGTGCAGACTGCTTATCACATGCCTCTGTATGACTAACCATCCTGTGTGATGGGGATTTTTTAGCATCACCTAGTTAGCTTTTTTGACACACTGTACTCCACTTCATATAGTCTAGGGTAGCTGCACTAATGCAGATGTACCTCATGTATTAATAAAAAAAAAAAAAAAAAAAAAAGCTCCACTTCATATAGTCTAGGGTAACTGCACTAATGCAGATGTACCTCATGTATTAATAATAACAAAATAACTAACCATCCTGTGTGATGGGGATTTTTTAGTATCACGTAGTTAGCTTTTTTGACACACTGTACTCCTCTTCATATAGTCTAGGGTATATCTTGAGGTCATCTTGAGATGATTTCGGGGCTTTTTTTAGTGTCCCCGCGGCCCGGTCCTCGACCAGGCCTCCACCCCCAGGAAGCAGCCCGTGACAGCTGACTAACACCCAGGTACCTATTTTACTGCTAGGTAACAGGAGCATAGGGTCAAAGAAACTCTGCCCATTGTTACTTGCCGGTGCCCGGGATCGACCCCGGGACCACAGGATCACAAGTCCAGCGTGCTGTCCGCTCGGCCGACCGGGTTCCCCGCTAGGGTAGCTGCACAAATACAGACGTACCTCATGTACCTCAAATAATAATAATAATAATAATAATAATAATAATAATAATAATAAAAAGCCGTGCCGGTGCACCTGGAGTGCTGGGGATTGGGATAGCCGCCACCTGCTACACGAAACTGCATGTGCCAGCTGATCCTGGCACCCACTGTGTCGTACAGTCTGGTGGACTATTGATCACATGCCCTTGTATAGCCAACCATCCTCCCAGATGGGGGATTTTACTACCACTCTTTACACTAAGTATATAACCCTTCATATAGTCAGTTAGACAGCTGTAACGAGCCTCTTCCTGGGGATGTGTATGTGTGCGCGGGCGCGTGTGTATTAGAGAGTAATATATGTAGTAGACATAATAGAGAAAAAATAAATTGCTTAGAAAGGCGGGGTCCAAGAGCTAATAGCTCAATTCTGCAGATACAAATATTGAACACACACACAAACAGAATTGACTGTGTTGATTGATAGGAGAGAGGTGGGACCAAAGAGCCAAAGCTCAAGCCCCGTAACCACAACCAGGGGAGTACAACTAGGTGAGTACATACACACATCCCAGTCTTATCAATACACCATGAGTGACTACTGCACGAGCACCACTTGCTCTCCCTCACACCTCAACATACACGCTGGTAATCATTCACTCCCCAATAAACACGGCCTTTAATCTACGACGGCGCCACACGCGTGTAGCCAAGGTCTACTCTAGTGTCCACGAGATAGTCTGATAACGAATCGATAACGATACTTGGTTACCGGGTACTGACTGTGGCTGGCTGTGGCTGGCTGTGGCTGGCTGTGGCTGGCTGTGGCTGGCTGTGGCTGGCTGTGGCTGGCTGTGGCTGGCAGTGGCTAGCTACCTGCTTGATGGGGTTCTCTGCCTATGGCACCTCTGCTTTTCACTGGTTATATTCTGCGGTTTCTTCCGTATCGTTCATTCCAGCATGTTGTTATTTTACTGTGTAGATTTGGTACCTGACCCTCCAGTATTTTCCGTGTATATTATTTGATATCACTCTCGTTTCCTTACTAATGAGTACATTTGGAGAGCTTTGAGACGATCCCAATAATTTAGGTGCTTTATCGCGTCTATGTATGCCGTATATATATATATATATTCTGTATTCCCTCTATTTCGGCAATCTCTCCTGCTCTGAAGGGGGAAGCGAGTACTGAGCAGTACTCAAGGCGGGACAACACAAGTGACTTGAATAATACAACCATTGTGATGGGATTCCTGGATTTGAAAGTTCTCGTAATCCATCGTAATCCATTTTCTGGCTGACGCAATATTTGCTTGGTTATGCTCCCTAAACGTTAGGTCGTCAGACATCATTACTCCCAAATCCTTTACATGCTACTTTCCTACTATGGGCACAGTTGATTGTGTTTTGTACTTTGTATTATGTTTAAGGTCCTCATTTTTACCGTACCTGAGTACCTGGAATTTATCACTGTTAAACATAATGTTATTTTCTGATGCCCAATCGAAAACTTTATTAATATCTGCTTGTAGTTTTCAATTTCTTCAACAGAGGTAATTTTCATGCTGATTTTTGTGTTATCTGCAAAGGATGATACGAAGTTGTGACTTGTATTTTTGTCTATCTGATATGAGAATAAGGAAAAGCAGCGGTGCCAGGACTGTACCCTGAGGTACAGAGCTTTAGCTTTAAGCAGAGCTTTGGCCGTGACTGGCCGTGACTGGCCGTGGCTGGCCGTGGCAAGCTGGTTAAGGCAGACTTGACTGATTGGCGCGTCTCACCCTAACTTTTTGGTTGCTACTGAATGGTTGAGTGACTGGGTAGCTGTGAATGGATGGATGGCTTCACTTACTGATCAGTACCCACGGAGAGCGAGATTCGAACCCGCCTCCTTGCTATCTGTGCCTTGTTCCTTTATATCTCCCAACGTCCTTTTGCTGTTCAGTGCTTGTTAACACTGTGGCTGGCAGTGACTTCCACTGTTGCTGCCTCCCCCTCCCCCGTGCAGTTTACCTGTTAACCTCAACCACCGAGTCCGTACTGGTTTCTCTATCTTATCTCTTGGGTTTCCACAGCTCGCCCTCATACCCAAAAGGTCAAAAGTGATTCCGTGCACCCGCAAACCCCCGCTGTTTGTAAATGAAAACCAGTCTACACACGATTCACAACTGAAGACGTCCGAACACTTCCGGAACAAGTGCTTCACTGATCATTTTTGTTTGAACCTGAACGCTGTAAGTGCTTCACTCACGTACTACACATACAAATAATCGCCAACAGTGCATAAACACCTAACCTTCACACCTCCTTCGGTTCATCCCTCATCTAGGATTGTTAGTTGGAGTTCCCTTAACCTGTCACAACAGCTTTATTTCTGGTATCATTCTTGTTAAATATGTGAACCTCCTCCATCTGGTGTTTCGCCGGCGCTGCATGTTCTAGAATTAGTCCAACATGTGTAAATTTGCATATCAAGGTCACTTCAAGCTATGCAAATTTGGGACCTGACCTTCCAGTATCTTCGAGGTATATATTACTTGATATCCCTCTCGTCTGCTTTTCATAATACATTTTGACAGCTGTGAGACCGTCCCAATAATTTTGATGTCTTATCTTTGTTTAGGTATTTATAAGTCATACGCATTGTTTACTAGTCTTGTGTGTGTTGCAGACATTATGTGTGTGCTCTGCTGTTAATATTGGTCCGACATCCTCATACAAACATCTTCCATTCCGGTAAGTATCTCTTGCGCTCTAGTACACTTCTGACCTCCGCTGGGACTGAACTCTCAAGAAGCCATTTATCTGCCACCCCCTTGTAGCCACTTTTAGGTCCTCGTACAATCCCCCTTAGTCCTTTCCCTTCTCATTAGCACTGCATTGTCAAATTACCTTCCATATTTCCTACACAACTTTGACCCTCTGTTACCCAGTCCAGTACTCCTCCAGTCATCTAACTTTGTTCTCGAACTTATGGCGTGACATTGTTGGGAACAGGATGTCTGTTAGGCTTATTGGGATCCCTGTAGGTAAGGACGAGGTTGTCCTTATAGTCAGCCCACCAGGGCTGGCCTTAACATGGTAGACCGCGTGACGCAAGCCTCTTGGTTTTTTTTACCAAATTTCTTTTTTTTCGGGTCAAATATGTAGTTGAGCACTCGTGCAGTGGTAATACACGGCTTTATGTCGTCTTGTATTGTCTCGTCTTGACTGTCGCCTTATCCTGGGTGTAGCCTTCCACCCCTGGGTGTAGCCTTCCACCCCTGGGTGTAGACCCCCCCCCCCCCCCGGGTGTTTCTCCTGGCCGCCACGTGGCTGGTGTCCCGTCTGGTCAACACTCGCGTCTGCTACACCCAGTAACCTCACCCCAGCCACACAGCATCCACACTCTCAACACCCTTCGCTCTCACAGTTATTTCCATGCGCTTGAATAGCTCATAATTTGTATCTTCGTAACGCCTCTTTGCCGTGCATGACCAAGCATCAACTTTGTGAAAGAGAAAGCGTGCATTCTTCCGAACATTGTATCGTGAACCTCCCACACTGACACACTTCAAATTCCTTGGGATGATATGTGCGGGACGCTGCAAACGTTACCTGAACACTGGAACACCTGATATATTGGACCCCAGGATTTAATACTTAACGTAAGAACTATGTAACCTGCTTGATGGGGTTCTACCGTTATCCCGCCAAACACACACCAAAACTACGACGTTGGTACAACGTTCAAACAAGTTTTAACACTTACTAACCAGTTATAACAATCAATATAGCAAGTTGTAACAACGTTCTAATACGTCATAAACACGTTAAGCCAAGACGTAACAACTTTATTACAACTTGCAACAAGCTGAAAATAGAGACAGTTTCGGTTTGTGTTTCCAGGGATATACCTACCGTGAACATTACCAACTACTATCAGCAGAACAAAAGACGAACAAACAGGGGAATAGGAATAAAAGAGGAAAAGCAGGAAGATGAGAGGTGGTGACAAGATAATAGAGGAAGAGCGAGGGGGAGGAGGAAGGTGCAGGAGAGGGGAGGCGGCGCCACTGTTAATGAGGAAGGTATTAACAGCCGCCATCACCCTCCCGCCACCACTACCCACCCGTACCAACGCTCCTAATATTATAAACCAGGCCAAATTGCACATACTGTATTAGTGTATTTACCGATCCACGACCGGCAAAATACTCCAATCATGTTAAAAAGCTTGATTATTAACAGCTTATTAACAAGCACATCATGTTTGTCCCCATCTATGATCACATCCAGCCACTGTCTGTGTCAGAGGCGACGACTTGCTGGTCTAGACCTGTGGTGGTGGTCACCATGTGCCTCAATACATACCTTCCATCCCTATGGTCACCTCTGGCACCAACCTAACTGGTACATGATTTATAAACCTCTTCAAGAGGAAACTAGATTTATTCCTCTAAGGAGTGCAGGACCAACCGGGCTGTGGTGGGCCTGCGGGCCTGTGGGCCGCTCCAAGCAACAGCCTGGTGGACCAAACTCTCACAAGTCAAGCCTGGCCTCGGGCCGGGCTTGGGGAGTAGAAGAACTCCCAGAACCCCATCAACCAGGTATAAACAATGTGGTGGAGTGAGCCGGCTTGCTTGATACCTGCTTGATGGGATTCTGAGAGTTCTCCTACTCTCCAAGTCTGGCCCGAGGCCAGGCTTGACTTGTGACATGTGAAGCCTGGGTGAGAGATATACACCTACACAAGGGTGTGGGAGGACGCAGGGGGAAGTAGCACAGAGGCCTGGAGGGCCTGCATATCCCGGTCTGGTTATGCAGGCCCTCCTAAGCGAAGGACTAACAAAACTGCACTGATCACTCAACCGGCTGCAATATTGTGTCCAACAACCTAAGCTGCTGGAGGGTCTTTATGTCATATATGGAAAATGAAGAGTATTTGTTCAAGATATGAAGAGAGAGATCAATTTAGTGGTGGCAACCTTGCAACACCGCCCACTAGACCCTGACCTTGGGTATGACGAACCTAAAAATAATCGAAGGTTCTAAAACGAGTGACGGCGCTGTCCACCAAGTTTGCTGCAACATGAAGGTAAACAACAGTGTGCTAACCAGTTGACCATAAACGCTGAAACACCCACAATTCACCAAGAATTCTTCGTATAAATTTAATGGCAATAAAGATGTTATGAAACGTTATAAAAGTGAAGATCACAAGGTGCTCACAAGAGCCTAAACAGCCACCAAGATGACGGAATACTTTGCTTACAGACAACCTTCCATCCTTGTAGGCAACACGTTATTTGCAAACAGTAATCTACTTCCCTTTTGGCGTTTCCCTTCGTAAGAATGATTGATACTATACTGGAGTGACGTCGAGTACCTGTGCATTACCTGTGGACCATTGTTTAATTGGTTGTTGTGAAGCCTGGTCTAGAGTCAGCCTTCCCCAGTAATTATATCTGGTCAGCGAGGCTGGCATGAAGAGTGCTTTATTCCGTACAACATCAACATCAAAGAGTGTAGCAGGAACTCCTCCCCCTCCTCCTCCCCCTCCCCCTCCTCCCCCCCCCCCCCCACCACCTGTAAACACCCTCCGGTGTGAGCACTCCGGATATAATGCTCACCAGCCTGTGCACAATGGTCAGCGAAGGTCATGATATTACAGTTCTTTGTGAGCGACCCTCCACTCTACGCCCAGGAATGTTCCACCACCACCACTCTCAACCACCATCGTTATAACCACCACCACTCTCAACCACCATCGTTATAACCACCACCACTCAACTATCGACACAATAAACTGTCACCATAACCGCAAATCGCAGTCAGACAGTCACTTGCCAAATATACGGGACTTTCTTCAAGTGCAAATTTCATAAGAGCCCAATAGGCTCAAGAATCAGTACACCAGTTGATTGACAGTTGAGAGCTAGACCAAAGAGCCAAAGTTCAACCCCTGCAAGCATAACTAGGCGAGTACAACTAGATAAGTACCATCACAACACAACAATCGTCAACCAGCCGCAGACATTAGTGACTGACTTATATATGTAAATGTCACCCACCCCGAGCGTTCACAGTTGTTCGTGTTGAAAGAAACTGATTTGTTCTACGGTTAGGCTTCGTCCACCTGAGGCTACATGGGTGAAGTAAGCACAGTGCCTGGGGGAGGGGGGGGGGGCACAGTGCCCTGGAGAGGGGGAGGGGGCAGGCACACTAATCATATCCTTGTTGTCACGTGACCAGTAGATCAACCAGGCTATCCCAGCAATACCCAGAGCAAGGTAACCCTTGTCTACCTTATTAATGATCAACCTTTCACGCCGCTGGTGCGACCCGACAACCACTAACACTCTCTTAAACGTGTAGGAAGGTATGGGTGTGTTTCCGTACTGTCGCACTCGTATCCTCCTCGCAGACTAGCCCTGAATAGACTGGGAATAGACTGGATATCTAGACCTGAATAGACTGGATATCTAGTCCTGAATAGATTGGATATCTAGCCCTGAATAGATTGGATATCTAGCCCTGAATAGACTGGATATCTAGCCCTAAATATCCTCAGAGACTAGCCATAAAGAAACAGTAGCCTTCAATATAATTGCAGCAGCTGGTATCATGTCTGAAGCAGAAGTAGACAAAGTCCCCTCTGCTTTATCAGTGTGTATTGCCCCATAGTTGTCTTGTACAATATACAGCAGACGTGAGGTGCAGCCATCGCTCAGAGAACATGTGTGGTCACCTTTCTGCTTTCTCCAATTGTGTCCAGACGACTCCCGCGGAGCTGGCCAGCTGGACCCTGCAGCCGGCTCCAGATGCCTTATCTTCAGCTGTGCCACCTTCGACATCGTTGTTTGATCAGCGGATGTCCTACGCTTCTCTCTGCTCCGTCAACCCTCTCCACTAAGTCTTCACTGTTATGCTCTGCAGTGAGTCGCTTAAAAGTCATCGACTGACATTTTGTTCTTTGTACAGTTTCAAATATTCACGTGGTCGCCTTGCATTGATTTCGTGAATCAACGTCCCCGCGGCCCGGTCTCAGAACAGGCTTCCTGGTTGTTGGACTGGTCAACCAGGCTGTTAGACGGGGCTGCTCCCAGCCTGACGTATAAGACGCAGCCTGATTGATCACCCATTATTTGCAGCGGGAGGAGAATAAGAAATAGCAATATAAGGATGTGAAATTACCAGAGAAATAGAGGGAAAGTTAGATGCCAGGGTCACGAGGGAGGATAATGTCAGCCGTCTCGAGGCCCTTAGAAAGTCCCAGGGGGCAAGAAAGGTCAAGTGTCTCCCCAAACATCACTAAAGGTCAAAACAGTGTTCTCACTTCAACGATACTCTAAAAGCATGCGAGAAGGAAAATAATGTGGATTAATATGGCATTCCTGTACTAGCAGATTCTAATGTAAATTAATAAGACAGTTATCCACACTTGAATCCAAAGAAAATGGATCTACATGTTTTATTGAAAATAGGTAAAGGGGTTAACCTTTCTTTTGAGGTATATACCTACATCATATTTTAATACCTATATACAAATCCTAGAGTGCAACCAACTACAATGAAAGCCTTTAGGGAAACAAAACAAAATAATGTGGCTTGAAGACTAAGCGCGTCCACGTGCACAGAGCCGCCATCTTGTACTGGGAGGACAGGTTGGTGCACGAGCTGCCCCCTTCCCTGCCCTGGTGCCTGCAGCGCCCGCACCTTTGTTTACCTTCCCGCCTGGATACCTTCTTACCTGGAGGTTACCTTTGACGTGGTTCACAGGATCGTTGTCTCCTGGTGGGTGCTCTGGTCTGGTCTGGTCTGGTCTGGTCTGGTCTGGTCTGGTCTCTACCTACACACTATTTTGTATTGCATATATCAACTGGTGACTTTTGCTATTGCATATATTTATTGACCTACATTATTGCACATATCTACTGACTTCTACTATATTGAACATGTTTGCTGACCTTTACTATATTGCACATTAAATGGGTAATCTCTTCTCTCCATCTCTTCCCCCCCCCTCCCCTCTCCCCCGCTTCTTCCCCTGCATCCTTCATCTCCACTAAAGGTAATGATCAGGATAAAGTGCCAAGGCATTACGACTATATAGCACTTGTGATGAGGATAGGGATTTGGGATGGGACGGGCGGGACGGAATGGTGCCCAACCACTTGGACGGTCGGGATTTGAACGCCTACAAACTCTCCCCCACCCCCTTCACGCTAGTTCCCCCTCTTACCTCCCCCCTCTCTCTCTCTCTCTCCTTTCTTCTCCAGTATCCCCCCCCCCTTCCTCCTCCTCCTCCTGCGCCCCCCCTCGTAAAAACTTTATATTATGAAGCACTGAAAAAACTACTATACACAAACACAAAAATGTTCAATTTTAAACTTGTTAAAAAAAGCAGGGAGGGGAGGTGGGGGGGAGCTGAGGTGGGGGGAGGTGGGGGGGGGGGAATTGCTATAGATGCCGATATTTCTTTAATGGTTATACTAGGACCGACCCTTACAGGTCGGTCCTATGAGGCCAGTGTAGGCCTCATCCCCTCCCACAACCACCCAAGCATCTGGCTTCCTAATTTAAACAGGTATCATTATATATAGACGTGTACTGGTGTTCACTACAGTTCATGTATCAACTCGCTCTCACACCACGACACACTTACACAAGCAACAAAGCTCCACCAAAGAACATATCATTTCTCCACACAGCCAGATCACCACCAGAGATATCCTCGTCACCAACACCGAAATAGTCGACACAAACAACCACAGTAGAATATTGGACACTGGCGAAGCACTACATATCAAACACACGGGCTCACCATAGCCCGTGCTACTTGGACCTTTTTGTTCCAGGTAGCGAATCTTTAACAACAACAACATTATATCAACCATCTCAACATTATATCAACCATCTCAACCATACCTTGAGGTTACCTTGAGGTGATTCCGGGGCTTATCGACCCCGCGGCCCAGTCGTCGACCAGGCCTCCTCGTTGCTGGACAGGTCAACCAGGCTGTCGGACGCGGCTGCTTGCAGCGTGCTCCATCACACTATTAAGACGCAGATCATACCCGTGTACATTCCACCATCCTCAAGATAATGACATCATCCAGCACACAACTGCTCCAGCCAACACAACAGCATGAAAGATGTGCACAATCGTCCTGGTCCGTGGAGAGGAAACTCATCTCTCTGCTTCAAAGTTCACATTATATTTTTATATGACTTGGAGAGCAACTCTTGTCAGCTTCCATCTCTGTATTTATTATGTTCTTGGAGAAGATTCGGTCTAGATTCATAGCTCTAATCCCTTTGTCATTTTTAATAAATGCCTACAAGAAAAACTAGTACCAAAATATACTTATATATATATATATTGTATTGCTTAAAATGAGCACGCGCACAGTCACTCTCACTCACTCACTCACACACACACACACACACACACACACACACACACACACACACACACACACACACACACACACACACACACACACGTACGTCAGCAAATTTAGCCCAAGGTTAGAGGAGCCAGTTAGGCAGGATGGAGCACAAGTGATGACAAGTGACCAGCAGGACGGCCCAACTAGTTGAGTGCACCTCATCTGCTAGTAATACCCACCCCACCTGTTTTACCCCCCTTCTCCCCCTCCCCCACCCCACCTGTTATAACCCCCCGTCCCCTACAACAACAACCCCCACCCCCCCCCCCCACCCCACCACCAGCACTTTGCTTGCCTCAAGCACCTGAAATGTTGATAATAAGTGACTCTCCTTCCTAATTATTTGTGTTTTAATTCAACACTGTTAATCATACAACCCGTATACACGCCAGAGTATGTGGACATACGATAACTGATTGTGCATCTACCAATCAATATTGTCTTCAATTTCATATTATATATATATATATATATATATATATATATATATATATATATATATATATATATATATATATATATATATATATATATAAAATTCTGTAATAAAGAAAAAGATCTGCATAGCTCTTTGCATTACGTTATTAAAATCATTAGCACCTGCGTAGCTCAGCATTATTAAAAATAATAATTATTTTCGAGGCTGGTCCACAAATAACAGGTTATTATCTACGCTGGTGGATGCCAGACGACTCTGCAGCAGCAGCGGGCGATAACTGTGCCGCCAGGATAAATGACTTTGGCCCCCGCTAGTCTGGCCCTGTGCCACACCACCGTGTTTCCAGCAGGCCAGATGGGCGGGGCCAGCTGCCAGGTTGGGGGCCAGGAACTCCTGGTGGTGGGGGGGGGGGAGGGGGGGGTCAAGGTCAGATAAGCAATTGGGGGGGGGGAGGGGGGGAAGGAGGGAGGAGGCCGCTACACTGCAGCGCTCTCTGCACCTCATGTGTGGCATACACTTGTTTATTACCGCCTACACTACCTTTCACCGCCCACTAACCACCATTAACACGCATAAATACTTTTTTGTTTTTCAACCGGGGGGGGGGGGGGGCGAGTTTGTTGGGCAGCGTTACTCGTCCTGTGAGTGGACACACCGCCATAGTGACTGTATTGGGCAGCGTCACTCGTCCTGTGAGTGGACCAACCCGTTCTCGCAAATTTAATAAGTCAATATTGACTTATTAAATATGTGCATAGGTGACATACTTAACATAATAGATACCCTTAAAAAGATTCATAGAAAACACCGACCTTACCTAACCTTGTTAGTATCTTAAGATAAGCATCTTATAGCTTCGTAATTACAATTATTACCTAACCTATAATAGGTATAGGTTAAGTAATAATTGTAATTACGAAGCAATAAGATGCTTATCTTAAGATACTAACAAGGTTAGGTAAGGTCGGTGTTTTCTATGAATCTTTTTAAGGGTATCTATTATGTTTAGTATATCACCTATGCACGTAGTTAATAAGTCAATATTGACTTTACGAATTTGCGAGAACGGGTTGGAGTGGACACACCGCCATGGCAGCTTTCACTCCCCCCCCCCCTCCCTATCCCAAGTAGGAGGGGTGTGATGTACTAAGCTCTTTCAAATGAACTTTGAGACAGATGAACTTATCAAACGGGAAGATTAACATTTACTGCTTGCTTGACACCTGCTTGATTGGGTTCTGGGAGTTCTTCTACTCCACTTGTGAGAGTTTGGTCCACCAGGCCGTTGCTTGGAGCGGCCCACATACCCACCACAGTCCGGTTGGTCTGTGGTCGGTTGGTCTGTAGTAGTGGAATATGACTCAATGACCTTGAGTTTTGCTTTTTCCAGCGCGCGCTCATCGAGTCGTGTATTTTACTAGCCCTTAAACTAACGTTATCTTGCGTGGATCAATCTTTTAAGAACAGTGTGTACTCACCTATTTGTGCTTGCGGGGGTTGAGCTCTGGCTCTTTGGTCCCGCCTCTCAACTGTCAATCAACTGGTGTACGTACAGGTTCCTGAGGGTGTATATTTGTTCCTGTGTGTATATTTGACCATGTTTCCCTAACTCAACTCAAACAGTGAGGGGGTATTACTCCTTCACTCATATTTGTAATGAGTGTCAGCGGGTGACAGTCTCTCAGGTAGTGGTCCTCGCAGCGACCCTCACACTCGCCACAGGTTCTGACAGCTCAACTATTGTTTCCATCCAGAATCTCCCGTGTGGATGTCTGTACCGAAGACCAATTGTCACCGTTACAGACTTGATTGTAACTTGTTTAATTTTATTGTTACAGACTCGTTAGAGTCTGAGCCGCCCACTCTACGACTCGGAATCAGTCGTCACCACCTTACTTAAGGCTGTTAACGCAGCCCGTTTTCTTAAGTTGTCGCGACGTACAGAAAATGATGTACTAAATTGCCTGAACCTAACCTATCCCAACCCAACCGATGGACCACGAATAGAAAATGTGGTTGTTTGTGAGCCGCTATGATTAGGGGTAGTAGATGATAATATGTGATGTACTACATAATATGGTATATTTTATTTTGTCCGCTGGGGATTTTCACGTCAAAATGAGATGTATTATTCGCGAGGACGGGTAGTTACATCTTGTTATAGTTTTATGACCTACTTTAAGGTTACCTTGAGAGGATTTCGGGGCTTAGCATCCCCGCGGTCCGGTCGTCGACCAGGCCTCGTTGTTGGACTGGTCAACCAGGCTGTTAGACGCGGCTGCTATGACGTGTTAGAATGTTGTTAAAGTTTATATTGGTTGTTACAACTTGTTCGAACGTTGTAGCAACGTCGTAGTTTCGGCGTGTGTGTGGGGGGGGGATACAGTTTACCATCGGACAAAGTTATAGTGCTATGAAAAGCAGCAGCCTACAAACACAAACATTTTCTAAGTGTTGGTTGGTTAGGCTGGCTTCACGACTAGGGTTCGTGCGCTTTAGTTCCATTGAGCAAATCCTCAAGGGCCGTGACGAGGATTCGAACCTGCGTCCGAGAGCATCCCAGACGCTGCCTTAATCGACTGAGCTACGGTCAAAAGGAGTTGAAATCAATTTGTGATTTCTGTGTGTAATTTTAGTACAATTTATTTTGTACGTTGTATCGAGAGAGCGGGCTCCATATGCCGAGATAATGTTAGCGGCGCGAGCCCCAGCAACACCTCGCTGGAGTGACAACATGACGGCCCCCCCCCCCCCCCGATGACGCGGGCTATATTTGGCGGGAGATCACAGCGGGCGTCCCAGGCTGGGGGCCCACTTGGAGAACATTGACGGGTGCACTTGTGCCTGTACCCGTCCAATGCCCGGTGGCACCTGTGCGTGTACCGGTCCACGCCAGGTGGCACCTGTGCGTGTACCCGTCCACGCCAGGTGGCACGTCTCCCACCCACCAGTAATGAACTACTCCCGCGCGTATTCACGGACACTCGCGTGTTTCTGCGAAATAGAAAGTGTTTTATGGTGCATGGGATATACTCCTCCACTCAGCACCCCCCCCCCCCACACCTCCACCACCACCACCACACCCACGGAGCCCCACCACCACCATCACCACCACCACACTCACACGCAGGCCCACGACCACCACCACACACACACGCAGCCCCCCCCCCCCCACCACCACACAGACTTGGCCAATACTGTTATCAAAGCAAGACCTACCACATGCCAGGAAACATTAACACTGTATATTGTCCCAAACAATATTTAGAGTGAGAGACGTTAGACACGTTCAATAAAGCATTCCTCACACAACCCGTCCATCACTGCGTGCCCCTCAGGCTGCGTGACGGACTCGCGTGCACACACTATCCCCGGCCACGGATGTCATGACAACTTCACCTGACCATTCACGCCCAGGCAACATCCGATATGCACGTCATCACACTCAAGCACTCTCACACACACATACACACGCAAGTACAGACGCGAGCGCACGCACAAGAGGGGACAGGTGGAAGCTGGGTTCTCAAATGAGCCCCAGAGACAAAAGAATTATTTTTTCCAGTGTTAGAGTAGTTAACAAATGCATTAGGCAGTGATGTGGTGGAGGCTGACTCCATACATAGTTTCAAATGGCAGAGCCCAGAGCCCAGTAGGCTCCCGAATCTGTACACCAGTTGACTGAGAGTAGAGAGACGGGATCAAAGAGTCAAAGTTCAACCCCCGCAAGCACAGTTAGGCGAAGTCTCAACTATCCTAGAGAAGGTAACGAGGCAGAGTGAGGAACGGAACGTCGGAACTGAGGAACGGAGGAACGGTGTTCGTAATCTGGGGGATCTGGCGTGCCGTGAGAGAAGCGAGGACCGAACACTTCCCCTACCAGACAGCACGAGAGCCTCCAAGAGTAACACCGTCAATGTAGCGTCCCTTTCTTGCCTGTCGTCGTCGCTATCAGTTCACTTTGGTCCCTAGGCGGGACCAAAGAGCCAGAGCTTAACCCCCGCAAGCACAATTAGATGAGTACTGGCTGGGGTTTGGTCTGGTTTTAGCGTGCGCTCTGAACATGAGCTCTCCTGACATTATTTCAAGGACTTAATGCGCTCATTTTCTGTTAAAGGTTTCCATTTATTTCCGTATCGGAGTAATTAGAGTCCCGCGCACTGAAGGGCCCCGGGCGTCTGTGATGTTCTGCCACGCTCGGCCATGTTTTACAAAAATATTAATATCCACCTCCCTATTTTATCAGTTATTCTAGATCTGGAGGGTCGCCAACACTGACCTTCCCCACCACACACCTGGAGGGCCACCAACACTGCCTCACACACCTGGAGGGCCACCAACACTGCCTCACACACCTGGAGGGTCACCAACACTGCCTCACACACACCTGGAGGGCCACCAACACTGCCTCACACACCTGGAGGGGTCACTATGATACAGAAGCCACAGGAGAAAACTTGGTGTAGTGTTGCATTATTTCCTATGTATTAAAGTTTGGTGTATACATGTGTGTACATACTGATCATGAGTGGAGGTGTATACATGTGTATACATACTGATCATGAGTGGAGGTGTATACATACTGATCATGAGTGGAGGTGTATACATACTGATCATGAGTGGAGGTGTATACATACTGATCATGAGTGGAGGTGTATACATGTGTGTACATACTGATCATGAGTGAAGGTGTATACATGTGTATACATACTGATCATGAGTGGAGGAGAGGGCTTCCACCAAGGAAGAACTACTCACCACCAACTCACACATCATAGCAGCAGCAGTCACGTGCGGCGGGCGTAGGGGGGGGGTAGATGGTGGGGGGGTGCGGGGGAGGGGGGAAGCGTCTGCAAGCACACTAGGAGCCAAGCACAGGAAACAAAGTCAACAAACAAATGCGATGCGCGTGGCTGCGGGAGTCGTGAAGCTGGGGGGGGGGGAAGGCCGTGGTGGAGAAAGGCTAGGGAGGGGGGTGGAGAAAGGCTAGGGAGGGGGGTGGGAGAAAGGCTAGGGAGGGGGGTGGGGAAAAGGCCGGGGAGGAGGGTGGTGGGGGCTGGAAGCAGGTGCGACAAGACAGGAGTTCAAAACTTGATCTTACTGTTTGACGGTGATGGTGGCAGCAGTTGCCCAGGCAGTCTTGGCGGGCGAGCCGGGGCGGGGCTTGAGCGGCTTCAACACCACCCTGGGCATGTCGCCGGGCTCATGTCGTCCTTGGGCTCCACTCCCCGCGCCCACGGGCACCACCGCCAGAGTGCCCTCACCTCCACATCTTCACCCCTCGGGGCTTCACCGGGTCACGGGGCTGGCTGGCTGTCGGGGGCGCATGCCCGACACTATACGCATTCACTGCACGACGGCGCCCAACAGAGGACCACCGCACCTTCACTTCAATTGGTTTAGTTTATTCCCGAAGATATTGTTCTGGAGGGATGGGCTAGGCTTGAGACCTGTGTTGGCGGGTGAGGGGGCGGCGAAGGGGGGGGGGGGGGCGCGTGAGGTGGTTTGAGGTGGTGTCAAGTGGCAACAGAGGGAAGGTGTATGGAGGTGTGGGAGGACCGTGCCACCCGCCACCACCCCCGCTAGACACCCCACCACGAGTGCCACCCCCACACAGTACGCCAGCCCCTTCACTGGTATCTAGTGTACCTGCTGCCACTAGTGCTCAACTGTTCACCTGGTGAGTGTACGTGGGGGGGGGGGGCGGGCACCCCGCACAGGCAGGTAACGTCACCCGCCTCACTAGTCACCTTGTGAAGTCTTCACAAGCACACAACATATATGATCATATCACTGTTAGTGTCAATGGAAACGCGTCCTCAAGTTATACTGGAGCCGCCGGGGGTCGACGCCCCTAAGTCAGCACCTCGCTACTCAACACCACCACTCAGCAACCTTTCCTGTACAAACACCATCACCACTCACAAAATTAGTCCTTATTTTCCTCAACAAATACACACTAAATTATAAATCAGTATAAATGAATATAATCAATTTACAGATGGCCACAAGGTAATATTTATGAGCGGGAGGTGGCTGGCGGAGCATCACCTGGCACCCTTAATGACAGGTGCACGTGGGTGGGGGAGGCTGGCCAGTGCCGGTGATCTTGATAACGTTATCTACACCGGTTTACCCCCTCCCCTCTCTATTATCTCTACTTCCTCCTCCTCCTCCCCTTTCTCTCCCCGTCTCAAATACCTGGTGAACCTACAGCAGCACAACTTGCAAATGTTCCTTTATGCTCTCCAATAAGAACTGACCTTTTTTTGATCAGGAAACTATGACCCGAAGAATATTTCGTGTACACTATTGTCGAGTGATCCTTCACAAGACCACATCAACACCCACAACCCGACACGCGCACCTCACCCATAAAGACGAGAGCAACAATATGAAATCATGAAGGGGAAGGGTGGGGGGGGGCGGGGCTCAATCATTACAAATATATCTCCAGTGGGGCCATGAACGTACAAGACCAGGACACACACAATATATTTCACAATGGGAGACAAAGTTGACCCCTAACCCCCCCCCCCACACACATACACACACCCCCTTTCTCTGCCTAGGACCTCCATAACTCTGCCTTAAGAAGACCTCCAGCAGGGTTTATCTGTGTAAGATAATGGTAAAAATCGCTATCTACCACTTAGAAGAGCGTATGTGTCCATATTAAAATTATCTGTAATTACGTTATCAATCCCCCATACCAGAGATTGACCTTAACACGCAACTGAATGATCTTGGGTTCGATTCCCTCATTGGATGAAACGTTAGGCCATGTTTCTTTAAATCTGGTGCCTCTGTTTACCATCAGTAAATGGGTACCCAGAGGTAAACCTGTGGTAAAGCAGGCTTGCCCAGTGATAGTTTGTTATCACGCTCGGCTCACTCCTAATCTAAGACAAGACCTAATCTCTCACACACGACCACTGCGTAGTAACCTTCCACCACTTGATGACAATCAAAATCTTTGAATGAGAATAGGAGACGAGGAGCAGAGTACAGAGGGAATTACGAAGAAAATCTGAATTTATTGAGACCTGCTTGATACAATTCAATAGATACCATGATAATGAAATGCAAGGAGGTACAGCAACTACATTCTCTCTACAAGGGTGAAAATATTAAACATTAGTCCGTGACACAATGCAGCGCCTATAAGCAAAAAAGGAGCAAGGAGCCATGACAGACACAGGAGGAACAAGACAGAATAGAGTTAACTATAAAAGGAGGAGCAGCAAAACCATTGAGAGACTTGCACAGCATCCAAAGTTAAGAGCCAGCCTTAACCTTAACTGCTGTATATCCACATACGGAGGGAGACATCTAGAAATGACCAGACTTAAAGAGAAAGAGAGGGGCAGATACATGGCATTAACAGGGGTAGTGTAAATTACTGGATTGTGCCTGTAATTGGACGAGGTTCTGGGAGTTCTACTCCCCCAGGCCCGGCCCGGGGCCAGGCTCGACTTGTGATAACTTGGTACAACCGGCTGTTGCTTAGAGCGGCCCGCAGGCCCACATATCCACAACAGTCCGGTTGGTCTGGCACTTCTTACAGAAAACTGTCCACTTTTTTCTTGAAGACTTCCAGTTTTGTTCCGAGAGTATTCCGTATACTCCCTGGGAGGTTGCTGAACCACCGTGGACCTTAGATGTTCATACAGTGTTCTCTGGTTGTGTCTATGGCACCTCTACTCTTCATTGACTCTATTCTCCATTTCCTTCCACATCCGTCACTCTAGTGTGTTGTTATTTTTGTGTGTAAATTTGTGACCTGGCCCTCCAATATTTTCCAAGTATATCATTTGATACCTTTCTCGTCTCATTTCTAAAGTACATTTTGAGAGCTTTGAGACGATCTCAATAATTTAGGGGCCTTATTGTGTCTATGCTTGCCGTATATCCTCTCTATTCCCTCTATTTCAACAATCTCTCCTGCTCTGGAGGGAGCAGCGAGAATCGAGCAGTACACAAAGCGAGACAACACAAGTGATTTGAATAGTACAACCATTGTGATGGGATCCCTGGATTTTAGGGTTCTTGTAATCCATCCTTAAAAAAAAAATTGGGCTGACGCTATATTTGCTCCCTAAACGTTAGGTCGTCAGACATAATTATTCCCAGATCCTTTACATATTGTTTTCCGACAATGAGCAGATTTGATTGTGTTTTGTACCCTGTATTATGTTTAAGGTCCTCATTTTGACCGTGCCTGAGTACTTGGAATTTATGACTGATAGACATCTTATTTTCTGCTGCACAATATTCTGTATCGTTTCTATAGAGCTATGTATAGAATATATAGAAAGTATACAATGCTCCATGTGTGCCTTAACATTACACTGGCACACACGCACCCTATGACCGTATCACTTACCCAAACAGTGCACAATAGCTACACAAAAGGACAGCTTGCCCTGAAATCGCGCCAGAGAGCAAGACAATGCTTCAGAAGAAGGAACTCAAGGGAGAGAGAAGACAGGCGCTTGTGCCAGGTCTACAGATAACCACCAGGCCTAAGGCTGCCACACGCAAGCACAAACCAATGTGCAAGCGAGGTAAACTAAGCCGAGTTACCTCTCAACATAACCGCCTAGGAGCAGGGAACTAATCTATGTAAATATAAATATACGAGGCTTACATATCTGCCAGTAGTTTCCACGAGCCCCACACACCAGTAGAGACGCCCATGAAAGGTGGAAAAGGAAAGGTGGTTTCGAGCACGGCCGTACTCGAACCAAGAAACGGACACAGACGACCAATCAAAAATAAACACGCATTAATAAGAAACACACACGGATGTACATCTAGATAAGGAGGAGCACACGCCCACACCCAAGGACGCACACGAGCACCACACCAAGCCACACCAAGGCTGTTCCCCCCCCCCCCAACACCCACCCACACCCAGACCACACCAAGGCTCTTGCCCCCCCCCCCCACTGACCCCACCAGGACCATACCAGGGCTTCGATCCCCCCCCCCCCTCCCACACACACACCCCGGACAATACCAGGGTTTAATACCAGCTTGATGGGGTTCTGGGAGTTCTATTCCCCAAGAGTTCTTCTACGACTTGTGAGAGTTAATCCACTAGGCTGTTGCTTGGAGCGGCCCCGCAGGCCCACATATCCACTACAGCCTGGTTGGTCAGGAACTTCTTGCCTGAACCTGTCCTGTCCTCTTGAATACATCCATCTTCGTTCCGGCAATATTTATAATGTAGCACCGCCACCACACAGCACCGCACCTCCACCACCACACAGCACACCCCACCATCACCACACCCCACCACCAACACACAGCACCACCACCACCACACATCACCCCACCACCACTACACAGCACCACCACACAGCACCACCACCACCACCACACAGCACACCCCACCACCACCACACAGCACCACCACCACCACCACACAGCACCACCACCACACATCACCCCACCACCACCACACATCACCCCACCACCACCACACAGCACCACCACTACACCCCACCACCACCACACAGCACCAGTAGCAACATGGCAACAGCAGCAGGCCCAGAGAGCATCATCAAGGAGCAACAGAACACACCCTCTTCTGTATTCCAGGAACTTAGTGGAACTTATCTCCTCCACTTTCAGTTAAACGCTCACTGATAACAACACGATACGATGCTGCTACTCCAAGCTACACCAAACAGTTTTAATCATTAACCATAGTGAATCACTCACTGATCAAACCATTGTGAATTACTAATCAAACCACAGTGACTACAGAGTGCAGGAAGGATTCATCGTGGTTACTAAAGTGAGAGCGGAAGCCATGATGCACACTCCTTTCATACAGCACTGGACGGACGGACGAGCAGGCTGATGGACGGACGGACGGGCAGGTTGACGGGCGGTCAGCTCTTCAAATCTATCTGTACTACTTGCAGAGCAGGTGAGAAAATATTTTAAAATTGTCAACATTTAATTCGTTTAAAATCGGAGTCGTACAGCAGCAACATGCCCCATCATCATGGGGGGGGGGGGTCATGCAGCAGCAACATGCCCCAGCATCATGGGGGGGGGGTCATGCAGCAGCAACATGCCCCATCAACATGGGGGGATCACACAGCAGCAACATGCCCCATCAACATGGGGGGATCACACAGCAGCAACATGCCCCATCAACATGGGGGGGGGGGTCATGCAGCAGCAACATGCCCCATCAACATGGGGGGGGGTCATGCAGCAGCAACATGACCCAGCATCATGGGGTCACGCAGCAGCAGCACAAGAATGCGGCAGTCGGGGGGTCGATGAGTTGCTCGTCAAGCAGAAGCCAAGCAGCGCCTTCTGGTCAATACATTCCTGCCTGCTATACTACACCAACTATTAACTCCCCTCCCATCCCCACTCTTGCCCTAATATACACACACACCAATATCAATCTTTTTACACAACAACCATGTGCACACTGAGTGTGTCATCCTCACCCACCTGCACTGACAACAAACATATAATAGGAGTACAAAGTGAACGTGTGACAGCATCACATCAGGGTGTGATCAAGCAGGTATCAAGCAGGTAAGCAGGTCCTCCTGACTGCTGTAGAGACCTTGTGAGTGGGCACAGTAACCCCCAGAAGTAATCTCTCACCAATGAACACACTAAGCTGTCGGTCTATTATCATCCAACCTTCCACAAACTCTGATCAAATCCGCGAAAACGCAGCGGATCCCTATTAATTGAAGCAAGTTTATTGAGGTATAAATTTACACAAAGGGATGAGGTGAGCTGCTGCTCTCACCCGGTCTCCCCATTACGGCTGAGCCGCCCAGAGGTACCAAGAGCCAGGGCGGGATTCGAGCTGTGACAACATCTGTCAGTCAGTGGACTCTTACTTGCCCCATACAAGTATTTTGTTGTGACAGTTCATCGTGACACTTTATCTCAGAGTACCTGTTTGTTCTGCTCTCTTCACATTAATTTATAGTTCTTAGCTGACGATTTTTTGTTTTTTTTTGGTGGCCGAAGGTTATGTTTTTTTAGAAGTATTTAGGAAGGTTCTTACAAGAAGTGCCGGACCAACAAGGCTGTAGTGGATATGTGGGCCCTGCGGGCCGCTTCAAGCAGCAGCCTGTTGGACCAAGTTATCACAAGTCAAGCCTGGCCTCAGGCCAGGGTTAGCGAGTAGTAGAACTCCCGGAACCTTCTCCGGGCCGGCTCCAGGCATATTGATTTTCTTAATTTAATGCCCATTTAGCAAAGCTATTTATCAATGTTGAAGGAACCCACATCAAGTTGTATTAAGTCTGTGTGTGTATGTATGTATTCACCTAGTTGTGCTTGCGGGGGTTAAGCTCTGCTCTTTCGGCCCGCCTCTCAACTGTCAATTAACTGTTTCTACTACTACTACTATTTTTTTTCCACACCACACACACACAACCCCAGGAAGCAGCCCGGGACAGCTGACTAACTCCCAGGTACCTATTTACTGCTAGGTAACAGGGGCATAGGGTGAAAGAAACTCTGTCCATCGTTTCTTACCGGCGCCCGGGATCGAACCCGGGATCACGTGTACAGCGTGCTGTCCGCTCGGCCACCGGCTCTCCCTATGTGTGTGTGTGTGTGTAGGGGGGGGGGTTTAAAGGTAAACCTCTTTGATTCTCATTTTAAGCTGTTTAGCGAGCGTCGAAGTGGTGAGTGGCGGGACGTCTGGGCGGCGAGGACAACTTGTCACATCCAACTGTGACACACACTCACCCGAGGCCCAGTGTCAAGGATAAGGTGGCATGTCGAGTCGAGCCTGGCCTCAGGCCGGGCTCGGGGAGTAGACTTCCTGAAACCCTCTCCGGGTATCTCCAGATAAGCAGCTGTCAACACCAGCTCCACACCGGGATGTTGGGTAGCAGCTGTCAACACCAGCTCCACACCGGCATGTTGGGTAGCAGCTGTCAACACCAGCTCCACACCGGCATGTTGGGTAGCAGCTGTCAACACCAGCTCCACACCGGCATGTTGGGTAGCAGCTGTCAACACCAGCTCCACACCGGCATGTTGGGTAGCAGCTGTCAACACCAGCTCCACACCGGCATGTTGGGTAGCAGCTGTCAACACCAGCTCCACACCGGCATGTTGGGTAGCAGCTGTCAACACCAGCTCCACACCGGCATGTTGGGTAGCAGCTGTCAACACCAGCTCCACACCGGCATGTTGGGTAGCAGCTGTCAACACCAGCTCCACACCGGCATGTTGGGTAGCAGCTGTCAACACCAGCTCCACACCGGCATGTTGGGTAGCAGCTGTCAACACCAGCTCCACACCGGCATGTTGGGTAGCAGCTGTCAACACCAGCTCCACACCGGCATGTTGGGTAGCAGCTGTCAACACCAGCTCCACACCGGCATGTTGGGTAGCAGCTGTCAACACCAGCTCCACACCGGCATGTTGGGTAGCAGCTGTCAACACCACCGCCACACCGGCATGTTGGGTAGCAGCTGTCAACACCAGCTCCACACCGGCATGTTGGGTAGCAGCTGTCAACACCAGCTCCACACCGGCATGTTGGGTAGCAGCTGTCAACACGAGCTCCACACCGGCATGTTGGGTAGCAGCTGTCAACACCACCTCCACACCGGCATGTTGGGTAGCAGCTGTCAACACCACCTCCACACCGGCATGTTGGGTAGCAGCTGTCAACACCACCTTCACACCGGCATGTTGGGTAGCAGCTGTCAACACCACCTCCACACCGGCATGTTGGGTAGCAGCTGTCAACACCACCTCCACACCGGCATGTTGGGTAGCAGCTGTCAACACCACCTCCACACCGGCATGTTGGGTAGCAGCTGTCAACACCACCTCCACACCGGCATGTTGGGTAGCAGCTGTCAACACCACCTCCACACCGGCATGTTGGGTAGCAGCTGTCAACACCACCTCCACACCGGCATGTTGGGTAGCAGCTGTCAACACCACCTCCACACCGGCATGTTGGGTAGCAGCTGTCAACACGAGCTCCACACCGGCATGTTGGGTAGCAGCTGTCAACACCACCTCCACACCGGCATGTTGGGTAGCAGCTGTCAACACCACCCCCACACCGGCATGTTGGGTAGCAGCTGTCAACACCACCTCCACACCGGCATGTTGGGTAGCAGCTGTCAACACGAGCTCCACACCGGCATGTTGGGTAGCAGCTGTCAACACCACCTCCACACCGGCATGTTGGGTAGCAGCTGTCAACACTACCCCCACACCGGCATGTTGGGTAGCAGCTGTCAACACCACCCCCACACCGGCATGTTGGGTAGCAGCTGTCAACACCAGCTCCACACCAGCATGTTGGGTAGCAGCTGTCAACACCAGCTCCACACCAGCATGTTGGGTAGCAGCTGTCAACACCACCCCCACACCGGCATGTTGGGTAGCAGCTGTCAACACCACCCCCACACCGGCATGTTGGGTAGCAGCTGTCAACACCACCCCCACACCGGCATGTTGGGTAGCAGCTGTCAACACCACCCCCACACCGGCATGTTGGGTAGCAGCTGTCAACACCACCCCCACACCGGCATGTTGGGTAGCAGCTGTCAACACCACCCCCACACCGGCATGTTGGGTAGCAGCTGTCAACACCACCCCCACACCGGCATGTTGGGTAGCAGCTGTCAACACCACCCCCACACCGGCATGTTGGGTAGCAGCTGTCAACACCACCCCCACACCGGCATGTTGGGTAGCAGCTGTCAACACCACCCCCACACCGGCATATTGGGTAGCAGCTGTCAGTATCATTCATCTAATCTGATAGAGCACATTGAAAGCACCGCCAAGGAGACAAATAACAAATTAGATAAATTCCTTTAAGAAATGATAAATCACTCAGGTTTCCATAACTCAAGTGATCAGATTATAACCCGAGTGATTCTTATAGCAAGCCTGATAGCTTCCAGCAGCTACAGGACTGCTGACCAGACCACACACTAGAAGGTGAAGGGACGACGACGTTTCGGTCCGTCCTGGACCATTCTCAAGTCGATTGTCAGCCACGTTATTGTGACTCATCGCCCGCAGCTACAGGAATCCTTCACACACGGAAAACATCTTGGAGAGAGCCGAGAGGGCCTGTGTAAAGACAAAAAGTTCATGTCCTTGGGTCAGAGTGCATGCTTCGCCTCCCACCAACCCACACAACACTCCTCGTCTTCTGACATGGTTTTCACCGAGTAAAAAAATCATTGCTGCTTTAACACTGGTAATGATATTTGTGGGCGGAAACCCTTAAACACACCTGGATGGGTGTGTGTGTTAAAAAAAGTTAAATATTCCCAGCATGTTGAACCTGGAGAGACGTGGGTGTGGGCGTACCACTGAGCGTGGCAGCACCACTACAACACATCTCCGGTAGGAAGGAGCTCCCATTATTGTATCGACAACCCCCCCCTCCCCTAGGCGGCACCACACCTCAAGCTCTCTTGGCTTGGTAAACACAACACAAACACTAACCTTCGCCTTCCTGCTTACCACCATACTGGCATTACTCCCCCCTCATCACCCACCTACCTGCCTGCCAGTCACACACAACCACGACGGAGACTTTCATAGTGGCTGCCTAAGCACTCCCCGGCTCTTCATAGCAGCGCTATATTATCTTTGGCGCCCCCCCCCCCCCAGGCTTTCTGCTGGTCGCTACAATATTTCCCAGTTTTACTCAGCCGGTCTCACTGATCAGTTCCTATGAAGACAACACTTGTCATCTAATTCGAAACAAAGGGATTTCCTTGGTGCGAGCATCTTGCGCAAGCCCTGCAGAATTTTCCCATTCACCAAGGCTGTGTCTGGCGCGCCGCCTCCCTCCCTCCCCCTGGCTGGACGCCCCAGCCGGCCAGCCTGACACAACAGCACCAACACCTGATGTACCACACACCTGCCTTGTACTACACATCTTCACAAGGGGGTCGCCAGTAGCTCTGGGATTTACTACGCGGGCTAGTATTATGTAACAGGTGGCTCGCTCACCGACACCTTACCTACTGGCATCTCTAGTATTCTCCAGCACACTTGACCTCAGTATTATGATCATCTCCGCTGACTCGCCACTATCGTCCCCACCACACACACACACACACACACACACACACACACACACACACACACACCAGGTTCGTTAAATTGTATTGTTTACCACTAGTGTTTCAGCCAAGCTAGGCACTTGATTAAGTGCCTCAAGCGGGAGCAGGGCTTACACTCTCACTCCTCAGATGCACTCATTATATCAACATGGCGTCTGACACGCACAACTGGCAAAATAAAACAAAAGTAAACATAACCCACAATAGACCACATGACGTCACCTTTCTCTTGCAGCCCGGCTATAATCCAGCCTTGTAATGGCACTCCCTGCCCCCCCCCTCCCCCCTGCCCACGCAACACCACCATCTCTCATCCTCCACTCCGCCAATTTCTGAAGCAGTTTTGTTAGTATACTGGGCAGTCGACACGGACTGCGTTCCATTCTGATATCCTTGTGGAGTAAACCTTCCAGCTTACTGCTTTCCATGATTCTTAAAGTCACTCACGATGATCTCAAACCTCTGCAGCTCACCAAGAAAGCATTCAAATCCCCTTTAACCTAGAGGTCATTAAATAGAGTGTTTAAGCCTCCTCTAGCACGCATCAACCCATCCCAAGCCCAACCCACACAAATGCAGGTCGGCGTTCAATCCCCGACCGTCCAAGTGGTTGGGCACCGTTCCTTTCCCCCCGTCCTATCCCAATTCCTTATCCTGACCCCTTCCCAGTGCTGTGTAGTCGTAATGGCTTGGCGCTTTCCCCCTGATAGTTCCCTTCCCTTCCCTCATAAGCTATCGTTTTATTATTATTTATATTTGTATTACTCATACTCCCGCCCCCACCCCACTCCCTTGCACTATAGTGTCCCTCACCTACCAGCTTGATACCTGCAGCGAGGCGTCAGCCATCAAAGAACCCACACTACCTCGCCATTTTTGCACGCAGAGAAATATTAAGTTTAAAATTTCCATCAGAAAACCGAGATTAGTTTACCTGATTCCCATTCATGCGAGTCAAGATGTGACGGTCGCTCTCACGATCACGATGACAAACACTGCCTCTTCCTGACTCAAACAAAGAAGGAAGACTGAAGATTCGACCAAAAACCGACACCACTACACTGCGCGTTCCCTTGAGCTGACACTCCAACATGCAAGCATGACGACCGACGCTCGCGCGCGCACACACACACACACACACACACATTATTATATCTAGACGACAAAAACAAAATGAGGGCGACTGAATATCCTATCCAGTCGGTCGACTTTCATCAGGGGGTTAATCACGTAATATGTTAAACAAGAAGAAATACATAAGAACATAAGAACAAAGGCAACTGCAGAAGGGCTATTGGCCCATACGAGGCAGCTCCTATCTATAACCACCCAATCCCACTCATATACATGTCCAACCCGCGCTTGAAACAATCGAGGGGCCCCACCTCCACCACGTTACCGCGTAATACCGCTCCACCTGGTGGCACAAGTGCGAACCAGGTAACCGTCAGGTAAGGTAGATATACACTTTCATGTAGTTGCTTCACACCTCGCATACTCTGAGTGAGGAAGTCGGTGACCACCAACCATCCAGGAAGGTCTCGGCGTAGCTCACCTTGCGGCTCCGAGCCGTGTAAAGTCTCCACACACAAAGTTTGGTTCAAGACGCTCGCCCGGGAGAAAAGCATCCCTTCTGGTAGTTCCTGTAAACTTAACGACGCCCTTCCGCCCCTCCTCCTCAGTCACTAAAGTAAACTTGCTTTGCATCGCGAACTATCACAATTTTCAAGTCCACTGTCCCAAACAACTTCGTCTATAGGGGGATAGTTTTATGGTGTTATCTGACGTGTGCCGAGAGTGTGTGCAGTCCTGACCCTGTCGGCTAACTCACTCTAGACAGCCCCATCTCACGGTTTAACACCTGGCCTACAGGAGTTGCGTGGGCCCACAGGCCCACATATGTACCAGGACGGGGTTCTGGGAGTAGTTCCACACCCTAAGCCCGGCCCGGGGCCAGGCTTGACTTGTGAGTGCTTGGTCCAACAGGCTGTTGCTTGGAGCGGCCCACAGGCTAACATATCCACCCCAGCTCCGTTGGTCCGATACTTCCTGAAGAAAACTACACAGTTTTCTCTTGAAGATGTCCACGTTTGTTCCAGCCATATTTCTTATGTTCGCTGAGAGGATGTTGAACAACCGTGGACCTCTGATGTTTATACAGTGTTCTCTGGCTCGGCCTATGACACCCTGATCTTCACTGCTTCAAGTTGTATTTCCTTCCATATCGGTCACTCCAGTATGTTATTATTTTGACCATTAAGTTACACTAGGCCTAGTACAACCATCAAGCTGAGAGGCCTGGTCAAAGACCGGACCCGCGGGGATGTTGATCCTAGGAACTATCTCAAGGTAACCTCAAGGTAAGTTATCTAGCCACTTTACCTATCCAAATCACGGGACACATCTCCAGTCACGCAGGGTGCAGTCACACCTCCACAGATCTCCAGTATCATCTATTGATACTGATAATGGCTCAAAAGGGCCACCACTTACGGGCTATTCATGCCCGTTCCACCTTTTGGGTGGCTTAATCTTCATCAATCTATCCAAGTGACCCAGTTCACACGGCCTTCACCTTAGCCTCACCCACCCGGAGAGCGCCAGGCGGCGGGCGGGTCAGGGCCAGCGAGGACCCGTGCCACCACCACCACCGCCGCTGCTGCAGCAGCTCCGCCAGGATACACATATCATCCCACACAACATGAGGGCTGCCGCACCGCCCACTTCTGCTTCAAGCTAGAATCTATATGGTCACAGATCCGCGTACAGCGGAAGCGGTTGTGTCCCGCCTCAATCACGCAATTATGTTTATATTCTCACTCCGGGCTATAAATAGCAAAACCTGATTTACGGGGATATTATCAGAGAACTTACAATACGAGGTGACCCAGGAGCAGGTCCCTATAGTCAGCGACGTGACCCAGGAGCAGGTCCCTATAGTCAGCGACGTGACCCAGGAGCAGGTCCCTATAGTCAGCGACGAGGACAGTAGGGAATGTACAGCCAAACATTTACCCACGGGGGAGACGGATACCCCCACCCACCCAGTCCTTACTACTGTAGTCAGCGAATAATTCCTCCTGGAACTAAATCATTGCCAGAGTCAACAATCTATACAACTGGTTTACACAGAAATGTTATGATTGGACTGAAACAAAATGTGGGTACAGATGGACTTCCAGGTAGTCACAGGTGTGTTGAGCGTGGTGAAGCAGGTGTGTTGAGCGTGGTGAAGCAGGTGTGTTGAGCGTGGTGAAGCAGGTGTGTTGAGCGTGGTGAAGCAGGTGTGTTGAGCGTGGTGAAGCAGGTGTGTTGAGCGTGGTGAAGCAGGTGTGTTGAGCGTGGTGAAGCAGGTGTGTTGAGCGTGGTGAAGCAGGTGTGTTGAGCGTGGTGAAGCAGGTGTGTTGAGCGTGGTGAAGCAGGTGTGTTGAGCGTGGTGAAGCAGGTGTGTTGAGCGTGGTGAAGCAGGTGTGTTGAGCGTGGTGAAGCAAGTGTGTTGAGCGTGGTGAAGCAAGTGTGTTGAGCGTGGTGAAGCAGGTGTGTTGAGCGTGGTGAAGCAGGTGTGTTGAGCGTGGTGAAGCAGGTGTGTTGAGTGTGGCATGAGTGCCAGGCACCACAGGTACTCATGGCGCCATACTCCCCTCCCTCGGGCTTCACCTGGCACTGTCTTTGCGGTTTACCTAAGCTATCCCTGATGATGGAATAGTCAGTGAAGTAGTGTGTGTGTGTGTGTTAGCTGGCCGCAGGCAGGCGGCAAGTCATAACTGTTCTTGTATCGTCACGTGGTTCATCACCTCACTTTCCCTCCCTCCCTCCCTCTACTGTACTAGGGAAATGATTCGTCAAAGCTGTCCGTGTCAGAACAGTAAACACAGCAAGGAGAAGATCTCCTTCATGGGATGAAGAGGGGGTCGTCAGAGGCGTGAGCGATCCACCCCCCACCCCAACGGGTGGGGGGTGGAACTAGTGTGGCAGCAGGAGCAACATGCAAGCAGCCAGCCAGCCAGCCAGCAAGCGGCGGCACTGCAGTGAACGCTCTGACCGAATTGTTGCAGCCCCGTCGTCGCCGCCAGTCATGCACCGACCTGAACCACCACGGTAAATTACCCAGCGTTTTCCATCGCCTTCTTGCGCCGCTTGCCAGACCTCGCCGCCATAAGACACCATTAACTGATTTTGTCACTTGGTGCTGTCCACCTTTTTCCAGCGAGTCGTTGTAATGACGGTAACGCTGTTGCTAATGACCATAATGATAGTAAGGTTGCTGCTAATGACCATAATGATAGTAAGGTTGCTGCTAATGACCATAATGATAGTAAGGTTGCTGCTAATGACCATAATGATAGTAAGGTTGCTGCTAATGACCATAATGATAGTAAGGTTGCTGCTAATGACCATAATGATAGTAAGGTTGCTGCTAATGACCATAATGATAGTAACGCTGTTGCTAATGACCATAATGATAGTAAGGTTGCTGCTAATGACCATAATGATAGTAAGGTTGCTGCTAATGACCATAATGATAGTAAGGTTGCTGCTAATGACCATAATGATAGTAAGGTTGCTGCTAATGACCATAATGATAGTAAGGTTGCTGCTAATGACCATAATGATAGTAAGGTTGCTGCTAATGACCATAATGATAGTAAGGTTGCTGCTAATGACCATAATGATAGTAAGGTTGCTGCTAATGACCATAATGATAGTAAGGTTGCTGCTAATGACCATAATGATAGTAAGGTTGCTGCTAATGACCATAATGATAGTAAGGTTGCTGCTAATGACCATAATGATAGTAACGCTGTTGCTAATGACCATAATGATAGTAAGGTTGTTGCTAACAATGTCTGTGATGTCTACTTGTGAGTGCTTCGAACTATTGACATAACCGCGAGAGAAGTAAGTCCTTGGCTACTGGTGATGACTGGGATCACATTGTGTATTGTCTCAGACCACTCCATGATACACGCCGCAAGGTCACAGCTCATTCATGCACACCAAACTTTCACTTCAAATTTCGAGTTAATCCTGCGTTTTCACACACACACACACACACACACACACCCCAACGGCCAGAAAAGCGGGGTTCAACAGCTAGAGCTCGATCCTGCAGGTACAAATAGGCGAGTACAAAAAGGTGCGCGCGCGCACACGACCTCCCGGATGAGGGGACAATGCTTGGGGGTCGTAGTGTTCCCCGGATTCGAATCACGGTAGAGGCGGAAACAAACGGGCAGTTTCTTTCATTCTGATGCTCCTTTTCACCTAGCAGTAAATAGGTACCTAGCAGTTAGACAGCGGTTACGGGCTGCTTCCTGGGGGTGTGTACACTCACCTAGTCCTCAACTGTGTAGCTGTGTGTGTAGCTGTGAGAGAGTGAGAGAGAGAGAGTGAGAGAGTGTGAGAGAGTGTGAGAGAGAGAGTGAGAGAGAGAGTGTGAGAGAGAGAGTGTGAGAGAGAGAGTGTGAGAGAGAGAGAGTGTGAGAGAGAGAGTGTGAGAGAGAGTGTGAGAGAGAGAGTGTGAGAGAGTGTGAGAGAGAGAGTGGAGAGAGAGAGTGAGAGAGAGAGAGTGAGAGTGAGAGAGAGAGAGTGAGAGAGAGAGAGAGACACACACACACACCACACACACACACACACACACACACACACACACACACACACACACACACACACACACACACACACACACACACACACACACCAGAGGTACACACCAGCAGGATAACGAGAGCAGCATATGCCACGCTGGCAAATGTCCGGTTATCCTTCCGGAATATGGAATTTGAACAAAGATCCCTTCCGAACGCTGTACACGTCCTTCGTGAGACCTATTGGGTATCCTGGCCTGGAATTCAGTATTCCAGGTACAATCCAGGAATGGAACCCTCCATCTAAAGAATCATAAAATAAAACTTGAAAAGGTCCAAGAATACGCAACAAGGCTCGTGTTCTTGAGCTAAGGTGACTGAACTATTAATATTAAGACTGAGGGAACTGTACTTCACTACCCTGGTAGAAAGAAGAAATAGGGCATGACAACGACGTACAAGATACTAAGAGGGATTGACAAAGTAGATACAGAAGTAGTGTTCAAATTAAAGAACAGTAGAACGTGAGGATATAATTGGAACCTGTAAACACATATGAGCCACAGAGATGTCAGAAAGAACTTTTTGAGTCAAAGAGTCGCCAATATTTGGAACGGACTAGATGACGTTATCGTAGAAAATTCTATACACAACTTTAACTGTAAATATGACGAGGAACACGAGGGAAGCGAGTCACTGCCTTGAACTAGTGAGGGAGAGCCTATCTTTCCACCATCTTGTTTATGCTGGACTTTGCAAATACAAACAAGCACATACAATCACGTACCTACAGAGCACAAACACCTGCAAGCAAGTACCAACAGAGCACAAACACCTGCAGACAAGTACCTACAGAGCACAAACAAGCACCTACAGACACGTACCTACAGAGCACAAACAAGCAACTGCAGACACGTACCTACAGAGCACAAACAAGCACATACAATCACGTACCTACAGAGCACAAACAAGCACCTACAATCACGTACCTACAGAGCACAAACAAGCACCTACAATCACGTATCTACAGAGCACAAACAAGCACCTACAATCACGTACCTACAGAGCACAAACAAGCACATACAATCACGTACCTACAGAGCACAAACAAGCACATACAATCACGTACCTACTGAGCACCAACAAGCACATACAATCACGTACCTACAGAGCACAAACAAGCACATACAATCACGTACCTACAGAGCACAAACAAGCACCTACAGACAAGTACCTACAGAGCACAAACTACCAAGAACCGTCCTTGGTGTATGGTGGATTTCGCAAGGTAACACCGACACACACACACACACACACACACACACACACACACACACACACACACACACACACACACTTGGCGAATTTCACCAATTAGCAGGTAAGGCAAGAGAGTGTGACACGAAACTTTCAAGACAGCACCAGCGCGCCTGCCTGCCTGCCTGGGGCGGTGAGAGAGAGAACTCTTCTGGCCACCCTCTGGAAGAACCCGGGGGTGTGGGGGTGTGGAGGAGAGAACGAAAGAATAGACAATTTGTCCAAATACTCCACCAAGGCCGAACGATAGAAAAACGCTCAACACGGTAGCGAGTCCACGGCAGTCATGACGCACTTCCGCTGCCTCAACGCTACGCTACGCTACTTTTAACGCTAGATTCCCTCAGAGCTGCGCTTATTTAAAGCTTAGGTGCTCTCAACGCTAACTTAACGCTTAATTCCCTCAGCGTTACGTTTTCCCCAATCCTAAGTCACCCTAATGAAAACTTCCTGAAATCCTAACTGACCATAATGAAAACTTCCTCAAATCCTAACGTACCATAATGAAAACTTCCTCAAATCCTAACGTACCATAATGAAAACTTCCTCAAATCCTAACTTACCGTAATGAAAACTTCCTCAAATCCTAACTTACCATAATGAAAACTTCCTCAAATCCTAACTTACCATAATGAAAACTTCCTCAAATCCTAACGTACCATAATGAAAACTTCCTCAAATCCTAACTTACCGTAATGAAAACTTCCTCAAATCCTAACTTACCGTAATGAAAACTTCCTGAAATCCTAGCTTACCCTAATGAAAACTTCCTCAAATCCTAACTTACCATAATGAAAACTTTCTCAAATCCTAACTTACCATAATGAAAACTTTCTCAAATCCTAACTTACCATAATGAAAACTTTCTCAAATCCTAGCTTACCCTAATGAAAACTTCCTCAAATCCTAACTTACCATAATGAAAACTTCCTTAAATCCTAACGTACCCTTCTTGAGATGATTTCGGGGCTTTTAAATGTCCCCACGGCCCGGTCCTCGACCAGGCCTCCACCCCCAGGAAGCAGCCCGTGACAGCTGACTAACACCCAGGTACCTAATTTACTGCTAGGTAACAGGGGCATAGGGTGAAAGAAACTCTGCCCATTGTTTCTCGCCGGCGCCTGGGATCGAACCCAGGACCACAAGTCCCGCGTGCTGTCCGCTCGGCTCCCATTCATGGCACGGGCTATTCAAGCCCGTGCCACCTCTTGGGTGGCTTAATCTTTATCAATCAATAAAGTTACTTCTACAGTATTCCCTGCCACTCTGGCCTGGTAACACCATAATCCGCGTCTTGGCAAGTGTTAGAGGCGCTGTTCCAAGCTTGCATACTCAAGTCTACTAGACAAGGACGCAGCATTGTGGAAAAATAGCGCCAAGTTAAAATTAGCAGTGTAATATGTACACTACGAGATAATTGTATAAACAATGTCTCAAGAGTGTTTAACACACCTCACATGTATATATACCAAAGAGAATTAACGACAGAGCTAAACTTGTGTTCTGGCGGGAACTTGACAAACACATCCAGCGTGGCTCATCAACTGGGCTGTGGTGTCAACACGGAGCTGCCAGCTCCTGGCCCAACTGTGGGATTGATCAGTTCATGAACTAAGAGACCTGGGGCCAGATTCACGAAAGCACTTACGCAAATACTTACGAACGTGTACATCTTTCCTCAATCTTCGACGGCTTTGGTTACATTTATTAAACAGTTTACATGCATGAAAACTTGTCAATCAACTGTTGTTATTGTTATAAACAGCCTCCTGGTGCTTCGGAGCTCATTAACTGTTTAATAATTGGAAACAAAGCCGCCAAAGATTGAGAAAAGATGTACAGGTTCGTAAGTGCTTGCGTAAGTGCTTTCACGAATCTGGCTCCTGGTCAGAGACAGTTCCACAGAGGTCGCTCAGAACTACCATAAGGTCGTAAGGTAGGTAGAGTCTATCAGGATTTTCCTTCTCATTTTGCACCCTATGTCCACCCTCATATCCCTAGCGGCCATCTTCAACAAATTTACCTAACTGGAGTTGGCTCGAGCAGCAACTTGTTAGACTAGTCTTAGATAGACAACTAATGCGCGTGTTTCTCTGTCTTAATCCTTCTCATAATTTTGGCATCTTCAGCAAACATTGAGAGGAATGAGTCTATACCCTCCGGGAGATCGTTCACGTATATCAGAAACAGGATAGGACCGAGTACAGAGCCCTGTGGGACTCCACTGGTGACCACGTCAATCTGAGGTGCCACCCCTCACTAACTCTTTGCTTCGTATTGCTTAGGTATTCCCTTATCCACTGGAGCACTTTACCAGTTACTCCTGCCCGTCTCTCCAGCTTATGAACCAGCCTCTTATGGGGGACTGTGTCAAAGGCTTTCCGACAGTTCAAAAAATGCAGTCCGCCCAGCCTTCTCTTTCTTGCTTAATCTTTGTCACCTGGTAGTAGAATTCTATTAAGCCTGTAAGGCAAGATTTACCCTCCCTGAACCCATGTTGGCGATTTGTCACGAAGTCATGAATGTGTGTGTGTGTGTGTGTGTGTGTGTGTGTGTGTGTGTGTGTGTGTGTGTGTGTGTGTGTGTGTGTGTGTGTAGGGGTGTCTGGGTGTGTCTGCCTGTCTGCATACGTAGGATTTCTCAACAAACATTCTTTTCACGGTAGTGTATGTGTAGTGTACACTTGCTGAAAGACTCGTCTGGGTCTTGTCACTCCCAGCAGCACAAGCTAGGCGAGACAGGCTGTCCAATAATGTGCCAGCCAAACACCGACACACACTCCTCCAGCACACACTCAGGTTGGTTTTTTTGGCAGCGTACAGAGGCGAGGCGCCGTCCACTCCACACGCCGCAGGGGGACCCTGTCTCAGTGTATTGTCTAAGTCAAGTGCTGAAAAAAGAGCAGCGAGAAAGCGCGTTATATCACAAACTTGCTGTAGCAGCGTCAAATGACTTTACCCGCATGCGCTTATCCTATTAAGTTAGTGAATCACAAGTGAGTGAGTGAGTGGGAACACCTGCAGGAGTCTGAGCTCTCTCACTAATGCCAGCGTGTGCACAAGTGTCCAGGTCTGGGGGGAGGAAGCTTTAGCCACGATGCACTTGCATGGTCGCTCCACCACCTGCACTTCCCACACTGGAACACACGGCAAGGTTGACTCTGCAATACATGAGTGACAGCGTTCCATAACTTCTAAACATAATAACAATACGTTACAAGAACATTACCCATTGGCAAGTAATATCAAACTACTCTCTCCAGCCAGTTGCCTAACAAACAACGTCCAGCTCTCGGCGCTAAGTAGAGCGACACGGGCATCACTCCACCATGAAGGAGTTTACACATTAAACAGATCAAATAATATGCGGTATTAATACATTGCAATCCCCTCCACTATGATGGGTAATAACGGTTTAATCACTTGCGTCACCTGGGATGTGAAATAGGACCTGGCAAATACAAAGCCATCTTATATACACACACACATTATAGCAGCATATATGTGTGTGTGTGTGTGTGTGTGTGTTTTAATACACAGAGTTACCTGCGAAGAATAACGTGACGTCACAGTGACGCACCTCACATACCACGCACAAGAAGGCGTCTGACGACAGTCACAGATGTGACTGTCACAAACAGGTGCGCGCGACTGGTACAAGTGATGCTCAACAATCCTGTACATTTCCTGTCCTCCGTTTTCGATAGTCGTCCTATTCCCGAATCCCTTCCTTGAGCCGGGCATGTCTGGCGATAACGTGACCAGCAATGCCACGTGCTGGGAGCGGCTCCTCAGGCCCCACATACCCAGGTGCCCGAAACGCTTGGCGTAATAGTGGCTTTAGGCATTGTATGTACCAGCTCTATCTAGAAATCCATCAACGTTTTGTACCTCACCATGTATGCATGTACTTTACCTGAATACATATTTGTATTTGGTACGGGACTTCCTGCAGCAGCCTCTTACCTCTTGAAAACTTCCACTGGTCTTCCGGTAATGTGTCACCTGTGGTGGGAGGAGGCTGAAGAGTCGAGTCTCCCTCTTGTTTACACAGTGTTCCGAGACTGTGTCGGGGTCACACTTTACTCTTCACCCGCTCTTTCCTGCCAGACCTTTACCTCCAGTATCTTGTTATTTTCTTGGGCATATAAGGGACCTGGTCTTCCAGTATCATACACGTTTATATGATGTTCTCTCTTCTCCTTTTCAAGGACGACTTTAAGATGGTCGGCATTAATGCTGGCACTTTACCGTGTACTGTACCTGTATGCCGTGCATGGTTCCTTTACTACTATTATTTCAGTAATCCCCCCTACTTTGTACAGTACGTGGACGAGTAGTGCTCAAGGCTGGAAGGCACAAGTACTTGAAAACGTAGGAGCAAATATATGTTGGTGATTAACTGATACATTATTGTGAAGCCACCTGGACCACAGTACTGAGGACCACACAGGAGAACACCGTCACAAGGACCACAGCACTGAGGACCACACAGGAGGACACGGCCACGTGGACCACAGGACTAACAACTAACAATGTTTGGATAAAGTAACACTGAGGCGTAACTGTTCATGGATATAAAAGTATATTTGCTCAGAATCTACGATGTTTAAAAGTTTATGTTGTGTAAGAGAGCAGTAGACGGACAAGATGGGAGCCCAACCACCACGCTCAACCCACTGACACCAAAACAGATGGCGGAAAATAATTTCCTAAATCTTGAAACAAGACCAAACACTGGTAAATACATTTCACACACACACACAGGAGTTGGCAGAGCAGCTGTTCTTGGCACGAATGAAATGGTAGTGTACAGTGGTTGAACAGTGTATGGTTATGTCCTCCCAGAGGCCTTGGTACACCTTCACAGCCAACCATAAAGTCACACGGACCCAGGTACCACTGGACCCAGGTACCACTGGACCAACCCGTTCTCGCACTTTCGTATAATCAATATTGACTTATTAAATACGTGCATATGTGACATACTAATTTATTGTGAATATTTTAGTTTACCTTGAAAAGCTTCATAGAAAACACCGACTAAAATACTCACAATAAATTAGTATGTCACATATGCACTTATTTAATAAGTCAATACTGACTAATATAGTGCGAGAACGGGTTGACTGAACTCGGGTACCACTGGACCCAGGTACCACAAGTGTCCACTGTATGGGATTTCATCACAATAAAATATATAAGACAAAAACTGATCCACATGCTTAAGTACACATACAAGGAGTGAACTAGTTCTACAAGTCGTGTATGACGAAGCACCACATGCAAGAACCACTAAACTAATTACACTCATAATAATCAAGTGAAGATGAAGACGTGAGAAATGAAAGTGAGGCACAAAGGAGGCCTTTCACCCAGGAGAGACTACAACACAACCTCAAACCACAATTCCCAGAACCTTATTGAACAGTTGCTTCATACATAGACCTCAGACCTAAAGAAAGTTGATCTTAAGTGGGACAAATAACAAGAAATCAGCCTTAAAAATTGAAAAAGATTCAAGAATGTTGACCTCACCAACACCGTACCAAGTTATGAGGAAACTTACATCTTTCCAGAAATCCAGTTTCTCACATCTTAAGCAACCTGTTTCTCAATGGGCGTCTTGCATGCCGGTTAAAACTTTCCGACTTGGCTTACTTAATCTTTCACTTTAAACGTCACATTTGCCTCGCTTATTGCTTGTTTGTGGGCACGGGCGGCAGGTGATCAGTCCGGTGGTTAGTGGGGGGGCTTGGGTGACCAGCAGAATATTGACCAGCACGAAGGTGTCACCATCACTCCAACTAGTCACCATCACTCGGGCTCTCGTCGCCCTCATCATCGTCATCATCGCACATCATCAACTCCGTCTTTGCAAGGCTTCAACTAGTTTCCCAACACTGCTGAAGCTCGCCAAGCGCTGCTGTGTGTCTGTGTCTGGCCTGCAGACTCGCAGGTTTCACACGAGCGTCAATAAAGTCTGGAGACATACAAAACCGGGCAGCCGGAAAACCCGCTCCACCACGGCCACCAGCCATACAAATACCTAATACTAAACAATACCAAAACAATTCACGAACACAAAGACATTTTCCGGTGTGTTATTGATGGTACTGACCAGCCCAGCTGAGAGCAGGGTCTGAGGCTTGTGGTGCGAGTTGGGCCACCTGGCCACCACACCTAGGCACCACACCTAGGCCACCTGGGCACCACACCTAGGCCACCTGGGCACCAGACATAACACGAGCCCTGGCCACTGTGTCCAACACTGCCTCGGTGGGTGGCGGGGCCTCAGACTGCTCTCTACAAGCACGAAGTGGCGCTCCTTCCACCACTATCATAACACTGCACATGGCTCCACTTCCGTCATGCACACACAGCCTGGTTATATCACGTCACATTGCCACCCACGTACACTTACATGCTACACACAGTCTTGGCACCGCATTGAGTATTGACCAGTACTTGTACCAAGGGTAACTTAACCAGGCAATTGTTGCGGTGAGGTGTCACACAAGCGGACACAACCGGGTTGCATGCTACAGTGTGTGACACTGACCGCCGCACACAACTGGTATATACGAGGGGTGATGCGGTATGAATGGTGAGGGAGGGAGGAGTGTGACTGGGGACCCGGTGGGTGGTGAGGAACGAGCACCCACAGCAGTGGTGGTGGTGTGGCCTCACACTCTGCCAGAGGTCCACTAAGGCCTTCCACACGAGTCGTCCTTGCTACACCTCCCGCCGCACCTCCCCCCCCCCCACCACCACCACTATTATTACCACTACTGCCACCACATTAAGTCACAATAATGAATAAATAGACTTCACCGTGAAGGCATTAAGTGAAGGAAGCTGACTTCATACACACAGCTTCAAATGTAGATATAAGTGAACCATTTGATTAAGGTACATATAGTTCAACCCCCTCAACCCCCCTTGCAAGAACAACCACACTACCACCAGCACTCCATCACACCTCCAGAACCACTACTGCTGCTACCACTACTACAAGTCACATCACTGCGGATAGCACCACTCCCACCCCTCTCCCTCTATCCACCATCATCACACCATCCGCCTCACCACTACCATCACACTACCCCACCACCACCTCACCACTTCATCCCCACGACACCCAGCGTTGAAATGCACATTGACTGAGCATCATATTCTCGCACCAGGGCAGAATCCCAAACACCAGTGTCTGAATTACTGTGGCGCGAGTATGGAGCTGCGCGCGTTTTGTTGCACGCGCATGTGGGGGGGGGGTGGTGGGGGGTAGGGGGGAGAGAGTCTGCCGTCACGGTAGGTTGGCATTATTTTGGAGGCGAGCTCCCCAACACGTAACTGTGTTGCAGGTATTGAGAGGGGAGGGGATGTGTGACGGTACCCCCCCCCCCTCCCACACACACACGAACGGCAGACCTCCAAGTACTACAAGACACCAGCACAGATCACAGTCACGGCAGACATCTCCCGTCACGCAGGGAGCAGTTGCACCTCCACAGATCTCCAGTATCAGCTCTTGATACTGGTAATGGCTCCAAAGGGCCACCACTTACGGGCTATTCACGCCCGTGCCACCTTTTGGGTGGCTTAATCTTCATCAATCAATCAATCACAGACGACACAACGCGACCAAACCTCACACCAGAAGACCAGGGGACGATCAACAGAGTCCTCCCCCCCCCATAACTCCAGCTTGGACATATATGTGCGTAATTTAGCTGTGACGGGTATAGTGTGCTTCTATAGTGTCATTATTCACAGTCCAGGGCGAGACCAGGCTTCGGCTGGTGGCCTTCAGTCAGCCAGGCTGTTACTACCTGCGGTAATCATTGTCGCGGGATCCTATTTTGGGAAGCATCAAATAATGCGCCCTAAATAGTCGCTGGATAACACTGCTTTTGCAACATTCAGTTCTTTTCTGAACTAAAATTTAACTTTATGACCGTTGTATAGTGTTGTATGCTGTATTGATGTATTCACCACCCTATTAATATCCCCCCTTGTTAGATCCATTAATCCATTTGTGTACATACTGTGTTCCTCTTACTCTTCGCCCTTCATGGCACGTAAATACAGGTCTTACAATATCATGACACATGAGGGTCCTAATGCATGGCAAACTTTTCATCCTTTTCAGTGTATGTCCATACAATATATGTCCATTCTTTGACTTTATCAAAATCCTCAGATTAGACAAAATTTAAATTAATTCTGTCAATAAAGATGTTAATAACATTAATCATTCTTTGCTGTAAGTTACACTTGAACGGGGAATAGTCCATATTTTGTACCTGCCCACCGTGCACTAGATGGCCCTGTTATAATACCTGGTTACCTGGTTGATACCTGGTTAATGGGGTTCTGGGAATATAATGGCTGGATCCTCAACACTGTTGGAAGGTGTCTGGCCCTGAACCATGACCCCGGACTCACCCTTGTAACGCCCTTACTCACGCCTCTCCTCTATGTACACAGTGGAAAGTAACTTCTGCAATTAAACAATTTATTGCAAAAAAAAACGAACGTCAAAGAGATAAATGAGATTCTGAATAGGAACATTTTTTTCAGGTGGTTCGCTAGCCTCCTGAACTAGGTGGCTAGCGAACCTAGTTCAGCTGTGAACTAGCGGTTGTGGTGAAATAACGAACTACATAAGAACAAAACGAACCAACAGTAGTTTAATTCTGCTTGTTGTTGTTAAAGATTCGCTACCTGGAACAAAGTTCCAAGTAGCACGGGCTATGGTGAGCCCGTAGTGGAGTTATTAATTAATTCTGCTTCTACAGAGCCCCTGCTGGTATATATACAGCAATAATGAGGTGGGCAGGTGAAGGCCTATGGAAACCCAGCTTGGCCACGGGTAACACACCCTACACAACTGCACACCCAACACTGTCATACACCTGCACACCAACGCCTGAAAGTGTGTGTGTATACTGTGGGTAACAGAACGGTAGCCTAGCCATCAAAAACCGTTACCCTTCCATTATTATCATCCTCATCATCAGCGTCATCACCATCGACGATCTCCTGTCACCTTCTTATCTCCACCTGTGTGAAGGCTTCGAAAAGCCTACACTCATTCTGAACAAATTCCTACAATCATTCTGAACAAATTCCTACAATCATTCTGAACAAATTCCTACAATCATTCTGAACACATTCCTACACATTCTGTCACAATGCAATTCATTCCCACCACTGAATTCTTTGCTATTGTGCTATATTCTATCCAAACTGCATTCCTGTCATTCTTCCTGCATTCCATTCATTCTCCTTGCATTCCATCACGGTCTCGCTTCGTGCAGGTCGGCGTTCAATCCCCAGTCGTCCAAGTGGTTGGGCGCCATTACGTTTCACCATCCCATCCCGAATCCTTATCCTGACCCCTTCCAAGTGCTATATAGTGGTAATGGCTTAACGTTTTCTTTTGATAATTCCCTCCCTCCGTGAATATTCCTTGCTTTACATCAATGTCCCCCCACATTCCATCAATGTTCCCTCACATTCCATCAATGTTCCCTCACATTCCATCAATGTTCCCTCACATTCCATCAATGTTCCCTCACATTCCATCAATGTTCCCTCACATTCCATCAATGTTCCCTCACATTCCATCAATGTTCCCTCACATTCCATCAATGTTCCCTCACATTCCATCAATGTTCCCTCACATTCCATCAATGTTCCCTCACATTCCATCAATGTCTCCCACAGTCCATCAATGTCTCCCACAGTCCATCAATGTCTCCCACAGTCCATCAATGTCCCCCACAGTCCATCAATGTCCCCCACAGTCCATCAATGTCTCCCACAGTCCCTCAATGTCTCCCACAGTCCATCAATGTCCCCCACAGTCCATCAATGTCCCCCACAGTCCATCAATGTCTCCCACAGTCCATCAATGTCCCCCACAGTCCATCAATGTCTCCCACAGTCCATCAATGTCCCTCACAGTCCATCAATGTCCCCCACAGTCCATCAATGTCTCCCACAGTCCATCAATGTCTCCCACAGTCCATCAATGTCCCCCACAGTCCATCAATGTCTCCCACAGTCCATCAATGTCTCCCACAGTCCATCAATGTCCCCCACAGTCCATCAATGTCTCCCACAGTCCATCAATGTCCCCCACAGTCCATCAATGTCTCCCACAGTCCATCAATGTCCCCCACAGTCCATCAATGTCCCCCACAGTCCATCAATGTCTCGCACAGTCCATCAATGTCTCCCACAGTCCATCAATGTCCCCCACAGTCCATCAATGTCCCCCACAGTCCATCAATGTCTCCCACAGTCCATCAATGTCTCCCACAGTCCATCAATGTCTCCCACAGTCCATCAATGTCCCCCACAGTCCATCAATGTCCCCCACAGTCCATCAATGTCTCCCACAGTCCATCAATGTCCCCCACAGTCCATCAATGTCTCCCACAGTCCATCAATGTCCCCCACAGTCCATCAATGTCTCCCACAGTCCATCAATGTCCCCCACAGTCCATCAATGTCTCCCACAGTCCGTCAATGTCCCCACAGTCCATCAATGTCTCCCACAGTCCATCAATGTCCCCCACAGTCCATCAATGTCCCCCACAGTCCATCAATGTCTCCCACAGTCCATCAATGTCCCCCACAGTCCATCAATGTCTCCCACAGTCCCTCAATGTCTCCCACAGTCCATCAATGTCCCCCACAGTCCATCAATGTCCCCCACAGTCCATCAATGTCTCCCACAGTCCATCAATGTCCCCCACAGTCCATCAATGTCTCCCACAGTCCATCAATGTCCCCCACAGTCCATCAATGTCTCCCACAGTCCATCAATGTCCCCCACAGTCCATCAATGTCCCCCACAGTCCATCAATGTCTCCCACAGTCCATCAATGTCTCCCACAGTCCATCAATGTCCCCCACAGTCCATCAATGTCTCCCACAGTCCATCAATGTCCCCCACAGTCCATCAATGTCTCCCACAGTCCATCAATGTCCCCCACAGTCCATTAATGTCTCCCACAGTCCATCAATGTCCCCCACAGTCCATCAATGTCTCCCACAGTCCATCAATGTCCCCCACAGTCCATCAATGTCCCCCACAGTCCATCAATGTCTCCCACAGTCCATCAATGTCTCCCACAGTCCATCAATGTCCCCCACAGTCCATCAATGTCTCCCACAGTCCATCAATGTCTCCCACAGTCCATCAATGTCCCCCACAGTCCATCAATGTCCCCCACAGTCCATCAATGTCTCCCACAGTCCATCAATGTCTCCCACAGTCCATCAATGTCTCCCACAGTCCATCAATGTCTCCCACAGTCCATCAATGTCTCCCACAGTCCATCAATGTCTCCCACAGTCCATCAATGTCCCCCACAGTCCATCAATGTCCCCCACAGTCCATCAATGTCTCCCACAGTCCATCAATGTCCCCCACAGTCCATCAATGTCTCCCACAGTCCATCAATGTCCCCCACAGTCCATCAATGTCTCCCACAGTCCATCAATGTCCCCCACAGTCCATCAATGTCTCCCACAGTCCATCAATGTCCCCCACAGTCCATCAATGTCTCCCACAGTCCATCAATGTCTCCCACAGTCCATCAATGTCTCCCACAGTCCATCAATGTCTCCCACAGTCCATCAATGTCCCCCACAGTCCATCAATGTCTCCCACAGTCCATCAATGTCCCCCACAGTCCATCAATGTCTCCCACAGTCCATCAATGTCCCCCACATTCCACAAGCAGCCTTTACCTAGCGTTGGTTCCGAGGACCAGTGGTCCCCACAGCCCGGTCTGCTGATTGGTGGTCTGGTCAACGAGGCTGTTAGACGCAGGCTGTTACGGCGAGTTCTCCAGTTTCAAAATCCATGATAATTATCTTAATTATTCTTCAAGAAGTTAACCGGTTCTTACACTAACAATGATTAATTTATTGTACCCAAAACCGATGTTAAGCTAATCTTGTAACACCGCTGTTGTTAAATAGAGTTGCTAAGGGGTTAGCTGGAGTACTCTTGGAGTAAAGAGTAGTGAGAAGCAGTAGGTACTGAGCCAAGATGCAAGCATCAGAGTGTGGCCTCCGGAGTCCTGCATGTGTGTGTAGTGAAACTGTCAGCGGTGACCACTGTCAGTAGTAATAGAAGAGCAGGTGTGAGAGTCGGGCGTGTGGGTGGGGGACTACTTTCAGGAAACTCTAGTCTGGACAATAATTAGCTTCCTGTCAAATAGTATACTGCGATTGGTTAGTCCAGGTTAGGGCCAAGGCTCTGCAGTGAGAGCGGGGGGAGGGGGGTTAGGATTATAAAGTGAAGGGCTAGTAGCTAGTATTGTGTTGGGATTGGTTGCCTAAAGCAGGAGAGGGGGGGGGGGGGGAGGGAATGTACTAGCACAGATCAGGAACTACGAGTGATTCCCTGTGGTGGAGTCTGCATTGGTGGAGCGTCTCTGCCTCCTCCTCAAAGTTCCTCTCCTGTATTTGGCATAGTGTTAATTGCCTATTAAATGACCTGCCTTTAGTGATGAGAGATTCTAGCTGGTGGGATATATCCCAGTTGTGTTCAGTGATATATATAGATCTAGAAACTACACTTACAGATCGACAATAGCGAGTTTAGAACTGTACTGTCAGTCAGTCAGTTAAGTTTATAATCAATAAGATTCAGACACCTGCAGTGAAAGAAAAAACAAAAACATCTGGTGCCGATCGAGTGTAGAGTTCACCAGACTGACGATACTAAATCACTCTCCTTTATCGCCTCTTTTTTTTTTAGGAGTAAAGAGGAAGGAGAGGCAAAGGTGAAGAGAATTTTATTAGTGGGAAATACAGTGAGAGTTCTGAAAGCAGACGGGCTGCCCGCCTTGCTGACACGATGTGTGGGTGTTGGCTAGCATTCATATATATATATATTATATATATATATATATATATATATATATATATATATATATATATATATACATTCCGATGCTTCCGCACATGTTGTTCTGTTTAAGGCTCTTTAATTTTATTATTATTATTTATTGAGTTATTCATTCATACACACACATTTTATATATATATATATATATATATATATATATATATATATATATATATATATATATATATATATATATATATATATACACACACACACACACACAAACTATACACATACATATTCAATTTAGCGCCTGATACGTCTGACCTGTGCCCCCTCCCCCTCATAAGGGACGTGGCGGGGGGGGTAAAACCAGGAGCAGCAGCGTTGCAGTAGAAGTGAGGAGGTCATTCACCTGCAACACCCCCCCCCCCCCGGCCCAAACAACCCCCCCCCCTTTTTCCACATCACCTCCCTTTAAAAACTCTCGCACCCCATCACCATTTATCGGCTACATCATTTCCCAGACAGATTGGGCCTCCTTCCAGGAGAGGGTGTCACCTCCAGGAGAGGGGTGTCACCTCCAGGAGAGTGGGTGTCACCTCCAGGAGAGTGGGTGTCACCTCCAGGAGAGTGGGTGTCACCTCCAGGAGAGTGGGTGTCACCTCCAGGAGAGTGGGTGTCACCTCCAGGAGAGTGGGTGTCACCTCCAGGAGAGTGGGTGTCACCTCCAGGAGAGTGGGTGTCACCTCCAGGAGAGTGGGTGTCACCTCCAGGAGAGTGGGTGTCACCTCCAGGAGAGGGGTGTCACCTCCAGGAGAGGGGTGTCACCTCCAGGAGAGGGGTGTCACCTCCAGGAGAGGGGTGTCACCTCCAGGAGAGGGGTGTCACCTCCAGGAGAGGGGTGTCACCTCCAGAAGAGGGTGTCACCTCCAGAAGAGGGTGTCACCTCCAGGAGAGGGGTGTCACCTCCAGGAGAGGGGTGTCACCTCCAGGAGAGGGGTGTCACCTCCAGGAGAGGGGTGTCACCTCCAGGAGAGGGTGTCACCTCCAGGAGAGTGTGTCACCTCCAGGAGTGGGGTGTCACCTCCAGGAGTGGGGTGTCACCTCCAGGAGAGGGGTGTCACCTCCAGGAGAGGGTGTCACCTCCAGGAGAGGGTGTCACCTCCAGGAGTGGGGTGTCACCTCCAGGAGTGGGGTGTCACCTCCAGGAGTGGGGTGTCACCTTCAGGAGAGGGTGTCACCTCCAGGAGTGGGGTGTCACCTCCAGGAGAGGGTGTCACCTCCGGGAGAGGGGTGTCACCTCCAGAAGAGGGTGTCACCTCCAGGAGAGGGTGTCACCTCCAGGAGAGGGGTGTCACCTCCAGGAGAGGGTGTCACCTCCAGGAGAGGGTGTCACCTCCAGGAGAGGGTGTCACCTCCAGGAGAGGGTGTCACCTCCAGGAGAGTGTGTCACCTCCAGGAGAGTGTGTCACCTCCAGGAGTGGGGTGTCACCTCCAGGAGTGGGGTGTCACCTCCAGGAGAGGGGTGTCACCTCCAGGAGAGGGGTGTCACCTCCAGGAGAGGGTGTCACCTCCAGGAGAGGGTGTCACCTCCAGGAGTGGGTGTCACCTCCAGGAGTGGGGTGTCACCTCCAGGAGTGGGGTGTCACCTCCAGGAGAGGGTGTCACCTCCGGGAGAGGGTGTCACCTCCGGGAGAGGGGTGTCACCTCCAGAAGAGGGTGTCACCTCCGGGAGAGGGGTGTCACCTCCAGAAGAGGGTGTCACCTCCGGGAGAGGGGTGTCACCTCCAGAAGAGGGTGTCACCTCCAGAAGAGGGTGTCACCTCCAGAAGAGGGTGTCACCTCCAGAAGAGGGTGTCACCTCCAGCAGAGGGTGTCACCTCCAGAAGAGGGTGTCACCTCCAGAAGAGGGTGTCACCTCCAGAAGAGGGTGTCACCTCCAGAAGAGGGTGTCACCTCCAGGAGAGGGTGTCACCTCCAGGAGAGGGTGTCACCTCCAGGAGAGGGTGTCACCTCCAGGAGAGGGGTGTCACCTCCAGGAGAGGGTGTCACCTCCAGGAGAGGGTGTCACCTCCAGGAGAGGGTGTCACCTCCAGGAGAGGGTGTCACCTCCAGGAGTGGGGTGTCACCTCCAGGAGAGGGTGTCACCTCCAGGAGAGGGTGTCACCTCCAGGAGTGGGGTGTCACCTCCGGGAGAGGGGTGTCACCTCCAGAAGAGGGTGTCACCTCCAGAAGAGGGTGTCACCTCCAGAAGAGGGTGTCACCTCCAGAAGAGGGTGTCACCTCCAGCAGAGGGTGTCACCTCCAGCAGAGGGTGTCACCTCCAGAAGAGGGTGTCACCTCCAGAAGAGGGTGTCACCTCCAGAAGAGGGTGTCACCTCCAGCAGAGGGTGTCACCTCCAGAAGAGGGTGTCACCTCCAGAAGGGGGTGTCACCTCCAGAAGAGGGTGTCACCTCCAGAAGAGGGTGTCACCTCCAGCAGAGGGTGTCACCTCCAGAAGAGGGTGTCACCTCCAGAAGAGGGTGTCACCTCCAGAAGAGGGTGTCACCTCCAGAAGAGGGTGTCACCTCCAGAAGAGGGTGTCACCTCCAGAAGAGGGTGTCACCTCCAGAAGAGGGTGTCACCTCCAGAAGAGGGTGTCACCTCCAGAAGAGGGTGTCACCTCCAGAAGAGGGTGTCACCTCCAGAAGAGGGTGTCACCTCCAGAAGAGGGTGTCACCTCCAGCAGAGGGTGTCACCTCCAGCAGAGGGTGTCACCTCCAGCAGAGGGTGTCACCTCCAGCAGAGGGTGTCACCTCCAGCAGAGGGTGTCACCTCCAGAAGAGGGTGTCACCTCCAGAAGAGGGTGTCACCTCCAGGAGAGGGGTGTCACCTCCAGGAGAGGGGTGTCACCTCCAGAAGAGGGTGTCACCGTCAGAAGAGGTATAACATCAGCAAGTAACGAGAATTTCTTTCTCACAATCGCCAACACCAAAAAAAGTGTTATTAATACGTCAGTTAAGAACCATCAGCAGTAAAACTTGGCGCTACTGCTACACTTGGCATGTTGTGACCCAAATAAGAGTCAATTAATTATGCTCTCTCAGAGTATGAGGCCGGCGGAAGCGTTTATGGGTGTGTACGAATTGGGCTCAGTATGGCAGCGGGGTTGTCATAGACAGAGGAAACATCTGGGACGCCACCATGTGTCCGGAATCTTCTAAGAGTGTCCGCCAATTACGTGAAGATGAGCGGCACTTCAATGACCTGACGGCGACCGGAAATTGACAGCGGAAGGCGTCTTGAAGTTGGGACACAAGAAGGAGTTGGTGTGGAGGGCCAGAGGCCATGTCGCAGATTTGTAATTTGAGTTAAGTTCTCCCGAGACAAGGTTGGTGTAGTGACTAGAACTTTTTAAGCTATTTTTGTTTCTTTAGAATAAAATAGTTTATTATATATATTTATTTATTATTAGCTGTGTTTATCTAGTTTTCCTCTGGGTGCTCCCTGCCAATACTGTAGCCTCAGTACTGGAGACTGGTGTATGAAGTGAACATAATGACATGCTAATATAATGTGATATAATAAGATAATGAACACTTCATGATGAAATGGATCGTTACAACATCCACCGCACTAACACGTGGCACAGCTTCAACGCCTGGCGCTTTAACAACCACTAACAACCATTAGCACAATAATGGTATATACAATCTCATCTTAACTCCCCAATGAAAAAAGTCAAACCGGAAGAGAAGAGCTCGGTGGCCTGTAAGGACCACAGGGAATGAAATTTCCCCAAGAGAATGAAAGAAATTTCATTCTCCCAAGAGAATGAAACGCAATATGCGATTCTTCTCTAATAGATAAAAAGAGCGCCTTCACAAGCCACACTCAACTACCTACACTTTCCACAAAGTGTTCCTTGGAGAGCGGAGGGGGGAAGATGGAGGGAGGAAGCTGACATCAAGAGAGCAGCAAAACAACAAGATTGATGATGGACGGCTGTCAGTCAGTAAACCAGTCAACAGGATGGAGAGCAAAACCTGCCAAGACGAGTATATTAATCATGGACCAACGGTGACCTACTTTATTTACTGGACACCCCAGCCCCCCTAACCCCCCCACTCGCAGGACGTGGGAGGGTCGACACCAGGTTCTCAGCATTTGACACACTCTAATTGGATGGGTTTGTGCCAATCCATCAGTGTACGAACGTAGACCAACTAACCTAATCAATCAAAGCCAACGATCATTCCAAATATCCAAATTTAGTTTTTTTTTGTGTTAACTTCATGTGCTCAAAACATCTGAAGTTATATACAATAAATGAGGAAGGGCAAAGTTGTTAGTTTAGGTGAGAGGTGTGTCCGGGTGATCCTTCCTTCCTCAGTTCTTGTATCCTACTGCATGATAACTGTTCAATAATGGCTGCCATAATACACACCCCGGACACACAACTGCCCCGCCCGGCTCCAACGCGCCAACCATAACATTCTGTTAACGTAAACAAAAAATATTCTGAATGGGCCGCTCTGCCTTACACACACACACACACACACACACACACACACACACACACACACACACACACACACACACACACACACACACTCACGCTTACACACTCACGCTTACACACTCACGCTTACACACTCACGCTTACACACTCACGCTTACACACTCACGCTTACACACTCACGCTTGCACACTCACGCTTACACACTCACGCTTACACACTCACGCTTACACACTCACGCTTACACACTCACGCTTACACACTCACGCTTACACACTCACGCTTACACACACACACACACACACACACACACACACTCACACTCACGCTTACACACACACACACACACACACACACACACACACACACACACACACACACACACTCACGCTTACACACTCACGCTTACACACTCACGCTTACACACTCACGCTTACACACTCACGCTTACACACTCACGCTTACACACACACACACACACACACACACACACACACACACACACACACACACACACACATGAGTGCCTCCACCATTTACTTCTACCCCGTCGTCTCATCAACAATGACAAGTGGAATATGCACCAATGAGAGATCTGCTCGTGTTGCAACAACTTCCAACTACAATAATGTTGTGTTTAGTGAACCTGTGCTAGAATATATCCATCTCTTTATGACAATGATTTTTGTTCTTGACTGCATGCATGTAGGGGCCAACAAAAGCACAGGCCCAGGTTCACTGAAGCCACAAACTTGACCCGTGGAAGCACACAGAAATGCCAACTGCTGCAAGAATCATCAATCACAAACGTTCAGTGATTTCTGCCTGGGGGTGGGAGATGGCAGGTCACATTTACGGCTGAGAAGAAACAAGCGATGATGATACCTAGATTGCACATGGCAAATATAACAGGTTTGCCGATGGGTGGCAAAACCCTAGAATTCACAGATGAAGTTGACATCTTAGGAATGAAGTTCGACTCTTCAATAACAATGAAGAGCCACGTGCTTAACCCAGCTCAAAAGGCAGCCAAGAAACTTACAGCTCCACGACGCATCTCACACCAGCTTGACAGCAAGGGTTGCAAAACCTTATATGAAGCACAAGTTCGCTCTCATCTAGAGTATGCACCCCCCCCCCTTCCTGGATCGCCTGCCCCCCCCCCCCTCATCATTCATTAGATTGTTGAGCAAAGTGGCGAGACGTGCAAGAAGGCTCATCTCTATTCTTGATCACGTCTGGTGGGAACGGTCTGAAGATCAGAGCCTGCAACACCGTCGTGACATTGGTGGTCTTACTGTTATGTAAAAGGCCAACATACTCAAAGATCTGCACCTGACCCAACTCCGTGGACTACCAGTAGTTGCCACCTGTAGCCCTAGGCTCTCAACCTTTAATAGTCTCATGCTGGAAGTGCCTTTCTCAAGAACATCATTCCATCAGCGATCATTCATTCCTATGCTGACTCGCATCTGAAATTTTTTTTTTTATTTTAATTAAATTATAAAAGAGTTCTTACATTCTTGTAAAGCCACTAGCATGCATAGCTTTTCGAGCAGGTCCTTAATGTTAACTTTTCCCCGGAATACTGCCCGCCAAATTGTTTAACAACCAGGTACCCATTCACTGCTGGGTGAACAGAGGCTACAGTTAAGGATTAGTACCCGGTCAATCCTCCCTAGCCAGGATACGAACCTAGGCCAAAGCACTCGCGTAGCGCCGGGCGAGTGCTTTACCACTACGCCACGGGGACTTGTCCGCTGAACAAGTTAGGAAGTGACGCCCTGATCACACAGATCAGGTTAACTGATCACATGAAGGCTCTGGCACACAATTGGCTACAGGCTCATCCTGTTCCTTACATAATTGTTGCCTAATGTTATGTTTTATACAAAATGAATGTTGGCTATTCCTACTGATGCATATAACAGACTTATGAAATAAATGGCCCTCTTGAAGTAGGTTTTAATTGAGCTGAAGTAGGATTACAGCTCTTGCTTGCAGTTTGTCCAGGTTCCTAATATGATAGGGAACCATCATAAAGCAGCTATGTGATAATCCACTAACCTCCTTCAAAACGTTTGTATTTTCAAGTTCACTTTTGTGCTTCAAGAGATGGGCATTCCATTCCGGTGCTACACATTTAATATTGGTTTGACGTAGATTGTGTAGATTGCCATGAAATAAAACATCCTCGTTTAGTTTGGTTTAAATGCCGTTTTAATGTCTGACAGCTTTCCATAGGCTGCTAATGTTATCCTGTTTATAAGCACCTCTGATGTTAGTGTTGGAATTACGTCCAATCAAAAGGTTTTTTAATTTGCCCTGAGAAGAGAGGTTGTAGGGCATCGCCATTAATAAAGCGTGAACATACCGCCATAGCGGCCTGTGCAACTATGGCGGACCATTCTCAATCGACTTGAGAATGGTCCAGGACGGACCGAAACGTCGTCGTCCCTTTACCTTCTAGTGTGTGGTCTGGTCAACGCCTGTGCAACACCCACACTAGAGAAAACCCCGCTGGGTTGTTCCTCCAACCTGCCCCTTGAACCCAGGAAGCAGCAAGACTCGTTTAGCTGGACCGAGTAAACAAACTGTCATTTTCTGTCTCCGATTTGTGTGGTTGTGGTTGCCTGGTAACGTTGACCGAGCCCAACACTTGGGAGGCCGCGGGGAGGAGAGTCAGCAGTAGGTGTGGCCTCACTAGGCCAAGGTTGTGGCGGGAGCCTCGCCCGCAGGCACTATACTGGGGTGTAATAGTGCCTGCCAGTGTGTGAGTGCGCTACACTGGGCGCCCTGTGTGCACTCTCATATCTGTGCCGGCGGGGTCGACCATTAGCTCTTGGACCCCGCCTTTCCAGCACCCAGTTGTTTAGTGCAATGATTCCTGTACTATTTCCCTATCATATCTACTTTTAAAATTATCAATAAGTTTGCTTCCAAAACCTGCTTCTTTAGTTCATTCCCTTGTCCCACTACTCTCGACGGGCTCACCATAGCCCGTGCTACTTGGAACTTGTTCCGAGTAGCTGAATCTATAACAACAACAACTACTATCACGCTAAATGAAAACTTAGGCCCGAGACTGTTCAACACGCTTCCACTACACATAAGGGGCATAACTGGCCGACCCCTCACAGTGTTCAAGAGAGAACTTGTCAAACACCTCCAAAGGATACCTGATCAACCAGGCTGTGACTCTCAAGTCAGGCTGCAAGCAGCTGCGTCCAACAGCCTGGTCCGCAGGGACAGTGGCGAATATGATTATTATAACTTGTTAAAAACGAATGATAAATGTACTCAGTATCGTGAAGGAGCCTTGACATAGTGGAGAGGTGTCACTACACCCACCACTCTGCCACAACTACCATGGTATTCTTCTCCTTGTTTTCAGATTTAACTACTCGGAACGAAGCGTCCATGTAGCACGGGCTATGGTGAGCCCGTAAAAAACCATGGTCACTGCTGTTACAATTACAATACGTGGTGAGAGTGGGATGTGCACGCTAGCCGCGGATGAGGTCTGGGTGGCGCGCCGCGGGTCAAGGTCACCCGCGCCCGGGTCGCGGCAGCACTATAATCCTCAGGATTTAGTTGCTCCACCAGGTGCGGGACTCCCCGCCTACTGCGCCTCCTGGCTTCCTCACGCACCACTTCACTCATTTCACCCACGATTCAAGATTTCGCCTATTACAGTCTCATCACCCTTGACACGGCTTCAGGTGATGCACATTGGTAATGGCAGCGTGACAAATGCGCCTACTGGGGCCCACTGGGACCAGCCAGGTGGTGTACCATGTGGGGGCCAGCCAGGTGGTGTACCACGGGGGCCCAGCCAGGTGGTGTACCACGGGGGCCCACAGCCAGGTGGTGTACCACGGGGGCCCACAGCCAGGTGGTGTACCACGGGGGCCAGCCAGAGGTTTAGGGGCCCACGCAGAAATATCCCTGAAAACAAAGAACCTCTAGCGACCATATGGGTAATAAGCTGGAAGATAAAGACAAGGAGGAGAGGGAGATAAGGAAGACAAGTTGAAGAGGAGATCGGGAGAGACGAGAGGAGGAAGAAGAGCGGGTAGAAGAGGAAGCAAAAAGGCAGTTGGAGCCAGGGAGGCCATTTGGCATGGCGGGCCAGCTCTCAGCATGGGGTGGTGGGCGGTGTAAGTGACATGATAGGTTTATGGAGTACAGTGCCGGGAGCCGGGGTGCAGAGAGAGGGCAAACTACAACATTGGTGTCAGCTGGATGCCAAGCTGTGGTCGTCAGTTGTGGTCGTCAGCTGTGGTCGTCAGCTGTGGTCGTCAGCTGTGGTCGTCAGCTGTGGTCATCAGCTGTGGTCGTCAGTTGTGGTCGTCAGTTGTGGTCGTCAGCTGTGGTCGTCAGTTGTGGTCGTCAGCTGTGGTCGTCAGCTGTGGTCGTCAGCTGTGGTCGTCAGCTGTGGTCGTCAGTTGTGGTCGTCAGCTGTTGTCGTTATTGTGGTTCACTTTACAACTCCCTGACCCTACGACAGGAGCAAAGTTCAGGGTTGCGAATTTGATCCCATTGCATGAGCTCAATACTTCTTCGAGTGCTATATGCCACGATCTAGTATTGAGGAAGAGCTTAATTCCATTAAGAGGGAATGCACTAAGATAAATGAATTAGAACTAATACAAAGAACATACGGCACGCATAGAAACGATAAAACATTAAATTACTGGGACCGTCTCAAAGCTCTCAAAATGTTCTCTCTAGAAAGGAGACGAGAAAGGTATCAAATAATAGATACATGGAAGATACTGGAGGGTCAGGTCCAAAATTTGCACAGTAGAATAACAACGTATTGGAGCGAAAAATACGGAAGGAAATGAATAGAACCAGTGAGGAGTAGAGGTGCCATAGGCACAAACACTGTTTGAACATCAGAGATCCACGGATGAACATAAGAACAAAGGTAACTGCAGAAAGCCTATTGGCCCATACGAGGCAGCTCCTATCTATAACCACCCAATCCTACTCATATACATGTTCAACACCTTCCCAGCAAGCATTAAAAATATTGCCGGAAAGAAGGTGGACGTCTTTAAGATGTATTTAGACAATTTATCGCAGTAAGTGTCAGACCAACTAGGCTGTAGTGGGTATGTGGGGCTCCGGGCCGCTCCAAGCAACAGCATGGTGGACTATGTTATCACAAGTCGAACCTGGCCCCGGGCCGGGCTCAAGGATTATTATTATTATTATTATTAACATCTTTATTGACAAAATTAATTACAATTTTGCCTAAGCTGAGGATATCAATTAAGTCTTATTAATGTGAGGATAATGCCGGTATTCACTGTCAAGCAGGACAGAGGGTCATACACAAGACAATAGGTCTAAACTGGCACATTATATATATATATAGAAAGTTGTTTTTACATATTCATACATTAAAACATTGATAGTAACCATGATATATATATATAAATATATATATATATAAATATATATATATATAAATATATATATATATAAATATATATATATAAATATATATATATATATATATATATATATATATATATATATATATATATATATATATATATATATATATATATATATATATATATATTATTAAATATGACCGAAAAAGTAAGATTAATAATTCTAACACGAATTTTCTCAATCTTTCGTACATTACGCTTCACTGTCGGAGGTAAATCAAAAATCAATTCTCCAAAATTCATTTTTATTTCTAGTCTGACGCAACACGGGCGCGTTTCATAAAACTTATTACATTTTCACGAGGAGTGTTGTTAACGCATATGTCGACCGTGCCCTCAGCCACAGCTCAGAATGGAAGCAAGTCGACGAAGAACTCTGTAGGGTAAGGCAGGTCCTAGTCAATAACGGCTTCTCCAATGGTTTCGTCGAAGACATCATAAGAAGGAAAGTGAAAAGCCATGCAACCTCTGAAAAGACAACTAACACAACACCTATACCCCCTATTAGACTATTTTACAGGAACTTCTTTTCCACAGCTCATAAAACGGAGGAAAGGGTCCTGAAAGATATTGTTAATAGAAACGTTATCCCTACAGACAAAAATCAGAGGATACAACTGACGATTTACTATAAAACCAGAAAAACGGCCAGCCTACTCATGAGAAACTCTCCAGACACAAAACAGAACGCTTTAAAAGAGACTAACGTCGTCTATGCCTTCAAATGCCCACTTGGGGACTGTAAGCTCCAAAAAACCCAGTATATAGGCAAGGCAACAACATCTCTTTCTAGGCGTTTAACGATGCATAAGCAACAGGGCTCCATTAAGGAACATATAATCTCTTCCCACAACCAAACCATCGCCAGAGAAATCCTAGTAAACAACACAGAAATCATCGATAGATACAGCGATAGCAGGCGGCTTGACGTTTGCGAGGCACTACACATCAAGAAGTCAACACCAGCAATCAACAGCCAATTATTGCACAACTATATTCTACCCACCTCAAGACTCCGCTCCAATATAGAAGCATCAAGAAATATGGACCAATAGGCTTTCTACAAACACTTCTATTCAATATCCATTGCTTCGTGTTCTGTCTTGTGTTGATGAAATTAATACCCTATTAATACTCTTGTTCTGTCTTGTGTTGATGAAATTAATACCCTATTAATACCACATTTTGTTCTGTCTTGTGTTAATGCCACATCACCCCATCCACCTCACTCAAATGTAGATATAAAATCGGAGATACGTAAGTTCTATTCAGTTGTGTATTTGTGAACTAAAGTCTTTGAAAATGTAATAAGTTTTACGAAACGCGCCCGTGTCGCGTCAGACTAGAAATAAAAATGAATTTTGGAGAATTGATTTTTGATTTACCTCCAACAGTGAAGCGTAATGTACGAAAGATTGAGAAAATTCGTGTTAGAATTATTAATCTTACTTTTTCGGTCATATTTAATAATATATGTCTACAGGAAAGACTGCTACCAAAATATACTAATATACTAATATATATATATATATATATATATATATATATATATATATATATATATATATATATATATATACATATATATACATATATATATACACATATATATATATATATATATATGTGTGTGTGTGTGTCGTACCTAGTAGCCAGAACGCACTTCTCAGCCTACTATGCAAGGCCCGATTTGCCTAATAAGCCAAGTTTTCATGAATTAATTGTTTTTCGACTACCTAACCTACCTAACCTAACCTAACTTTTTCAGCTACCTAACCTAACCTATAAAGATAGGTTAGGTTAGGTAGGGTTGGTTAGGTTCGGTCATATATCTACGTTAATTTTAACTCCAATAAAAAAAAATTTACCTCATACATAATGAAATGGGTAGCTTTATCATTTCACAAGAAAAAAAATTAGAGAAAATATATTAATTCAGGAAAACTTGGCTTATTAGGCAAATCGGGCCTTGCATAGTAGGCTGAGAAGTGCGTTCTGGCTACTAGGTACGACACACACACATATATATATATATATATATATATATATATATATATATATATATATATATATATATATTATATATATATATATATATATTATATATTATATATATATATATATATATATATGTCGTACCTAATAGCCAGAACGCACTTCTCAGCCTACTATTCAAGGCCCGATTTGCCTAATAAGCCAAGTTTTCATGAATTAATGTTTTTTCGTCTACCTAACCTACCTAACCTAACCTAACCTAGCTTTTTTTGGCTACCTAACCTAACCTTACCTATAAATATAGGTTAGGTTAGGTTAGGTAGGGTTGGTTAGGTTCGGTCATATATCTACGTTAATTTTAACTCCAATAAAAAAAAATTGACCTCATACATAGAGAAAAGGGTTGCTTTATCATTTCACAAGAAAAAAATTAGAGAAAATATATTAATTCAGGAAAACTTGGCTTATTAGGCAAATCGGGCCTTGCATAGCAGGCTGAGAAGTGCGTTCTGGCTACTAGGTACGACATATATATATATATATATATATATATATATATATATATATATATATATATATATATATATATATATATACATATATATATATATATATATATCATGGTTACTATCAATGTTTTAATGTATGAATATGTAAAAACAACTTTCTATTGTGCACTGCCACACAGGGCAGGGATGGGTTCATGCACTGCCACACAGGGCAGGGATGGGTTCATGCACTGCCACACAGGGCAGGGATGGGTTCATGCACTGCCACACAGGGCAGGGATGGGTTCATGCACTGCCACACAGGGCAGGGATGGGTTCATGCACTGCCACACAGGGCAGGGATGGGTTCATGCACTGCCACACAGGGCAGGGATGGGTTCATAAGTGATGCAGCTTGGAAGTAATATAAATAAAATTGTTCCTCGTTCTTTAAAATGGATAAGCTCAGGGAGTAGAAGAACTCTAGAAACCCTCTCAAGGTATGCTCCAGGTATGTAGAGATATCCTAAAAGAGGTACATCCTGCTTGTACACACTACTGCCTCGTGGTGGAAGGCGGAGTCTAAATAATGTACACTCATCATCTGTGCTAACAATTTAACGTGTCAATATGTGAAAAAGACCTACACACCGGCGGGCAACACTGCATCATGCCCACCAGATCCTACCTCTCCCAACTACATAATTAATGAAGGCGTCCAAGAGGCAGTTTTGAGTTATTTTTTTTTTAGTTAAGAAGCGTGCACATATTCTACCCATGGCCACGACCAAGGTGTTTGAGGAATGTGACTAAGCACAAAGGCTAAAGGAATGTTAGTTTAAATAAGGAGGTCTTGTTGCCTGCCCGCTGTTAGTCCCGGGATCATTGGAACCAACAATAGGTCCGTGATCAGGCCTCCTGCTTGGTGGTCTAATCATCCACACTGTTGAACGCCACTGCTGGCAGCCTCATACATGAATCACAGCGTCGTTGATCAGGTATCCTTTTGGAGGTGTTTATCAAGTTCTCTTTTGAACACCGTGAGAGGTCGGCCAGTTATCTCCCTTATGTTTAGGGGGGGAGTGTGTTGACGTGTTGGGGGTCACGAAGAGTAATTCTCATGTGCAGAACTGGAACAAGTCTTACTAGTTTTTTTTTCAAAGTGGGTATTATTTAATTGCTATAGTCATGAGTGTTAATAGAAAACTCATCAGAACATACAAAAGTTCCGTTCCTTATCGAAGTGTCCTGGCGCCACTGTTAGTGTTCACCTTCACACACTATACTACACTTACCTTAAACACACTCCATATATACTAAAAAATAAATAAAATAAATTAAAATTGAGAGCAAAAAGCCTTAAGAGAATAACTGTAGTATCTAGGTAATATATGAGGCAAGTGTAGTATGTACAGTAGCAGTTTACCTGGACCAGCGGCAAGCGACCCGACACCATGCTAACACACACCTGGAAAAAGATTAAGGAACTGTCAGTTGAATATTAAATACATAACACTAAAGCTGATCATCTCGAGGCTTCATAATATATCACTAGCGATCATTTCTAATCACCTTCCTCTCAGTACTGACATGTTTATATTGGCGAGCTCCTTCCTTCTGCCCACATTACCATCTAATTGATACTGTAGCTCACAAATAATTATTTTACAGATAATTTAGACATAATGACTGGTAATAGCCAGGAGGGTAGAGACCCTACTGAGGCCAACATGGTTTGTTGTGTGGAGCTCTGCGTGCACAGGCTCCACAACCCTGCAGCCTCGCTACACCACCCAGACAACCACCACCCTGCAGCCTCGCTACACCACCCAGACAACCACCACCCTGGGTGGTAGTTGTATGGTTGGCGCCGTGGGTGACGTCACTAGTGGCAGTACCAGTGCCGTGAGTCACACTCAAGACATGTGGCTTTCAGAGCACCGCCGCCGCCTCACACTTGGCTTAGTGTTGAGCTTTACGGCTCTCAACAAGAGCTGACTATCCCTCCAGCAACACACTCTAGCGTATACACCGAGAAGCACATTACATCACGGTGCCCATGTGTCCTCACACTACCAGAGAGAGAGAGAGAGAGAGAGAGAGGTCGGCAATCTCAGGCGATGTGTTAAAATGCTTCTACCGCCACTGTGTACCTTAGCGAAGCAGACGTTCATGGTGCAAGTCTTACAAATCTCAACCCAATACGCGAGAACATAATCTCCAAATATCTCACGGTGACTCGGGTTCAAATTTTAAGCAGATTGGGGGGGGGGGAGGCAAGGTACCGTTCCCTCAGGGGATCTACACGCAAGATTGGCCGATCTGATTCCGGGGGAAAATGAGACGGATAAGTTTTCAAAATGATTACTAGGGTTTAACAGAGAAAACCTTTATCGCCAAATCTCTACCACCTTTTACTGGCTACTATTTTTTTATACCCCCCCCCCCCCCGCCCAGGAAGCAGCCCGTAACAGCTGTCCAACTCCCAGGTACCTATTTGCTGCTAAGTAACAGGGGCATCAGGGGGTGAAAGGAACACCGCCCATTTTATTTCTCGCCGGCGCCGGGAATTGAACCCGAGCCACAGGATTACGTATCCAGCGTGCTGTCCACACAGGCACCGGCGCCCTGTGTGTGTATGTGTGTGTGTGTGTGTGTGTGTGTGTGTGTGTGTGTGTGTGTGTGTGTGTGTGTGTGTGTGTGTGTACTCACCTAGTTGTACTCACCTAGTTGTGTTTGCGGGGGTTGAGCTCTGGCTCTTTGGTCCCGCCTCTCAACCGTCAATCAACAGGTGTACAGATTCCTGAGCCTATCGGGCTCTGTCATATCTACACTTGAAACTGTGTATGGAGTCAGCCTCCACCACATCACCCCCTAATGCATTCCATTTGTCAACCACTCTGACACTAAAAAAGTTCTTTCTAATATCTCT